>NC_133542.1:6979229-6992129 GCF_048773025.1 Camelus bactrianus
TTGATTTCCTGATCTTTAGGATTTCCTTCCTTCTGCTGACTTTTGGGTGTTTCTGCTCTTCTTTTTTTTAGTTCTTTCAGCTGGTGGGTTCGATTGTTTCTTTGAGATCATTCTTCATTTTTGAGGAAGGCCTGTATCGCTATAAAGTTCCCCCTTAGTGCAGCCTTGGCTGCGTCCCATAAGTTTTGGGTGGTTGGGTTTTCATTTTCATTTGTATCAAGGTTCTCTTTGCTGTTGTTGTTGTTGTTGTTGCTGGGTTTTTTGTTTATTTCAACTTTGATTTCATCATTCACCCATTGGTTTTTCGATAGCATGTTGTTTCATCTCCATGCTTCCCCCCCCCCCCCCCCCCCCGCCTTTAGTTAGCCTTTAGTTGGCTTCTGTGACTCACTTGTACGTTTTGGAGTTCGGTTGACCCTGTTTGGAAGTCTATTCACCTATGGCTATAACTGTTTGTATGAAACAGATAGTAATAGAATCTCAAACCCATCTAAAAGAGAAAGAAAGGAAGGAGAAGGGGGGGAAAAAAAGGTCTCTATTATTTTCTTGCTTCCCTCTGCCACTCTTAATGATTTAGATGTCTTCTTTTTACAATTTTGTGTTTATTCCGTTTGGAATGAATGGTAGTGATCACCTTTCCGGTGATGAGTGGTCTCATTTTTGTACCATCCTCCTTCTTCTCTATTTAGAGTAGACCTGTTGATGTTTCTTTTAGCATGGGTTCAGTGTTGCTAAACTCTTTTCGTTTTTGCTTGTCTGTGAAGTTCTTTACCTCCCCTTCTATTCTAAAGGATAGCTTTGCTGGATAGAGTATCCTAGGCTGCTTCTTTTTGTCTGTTTTGTTTTGTTTTGTTTTGTTTTGTTTTGTTTTGTTTTGTTTTTCATTCAAGAATTTCAATAGATCTTGCCACTCCCTTCTGGCCTGTAGTGTTTGTGTAGAGAAATCCGCTGAGAGCCTTATGGGGGTTCCCTTGGAACTCACTCTTTGTTTTTCTCTTGCCTAAAGGCATTTAGGATCATTGCTTTATCCTTGACTCTGGCCATCTTGATTAGCCTATGTCTTGGTGTGGGCCTGTTTGAGTTCTTTCTGTTGGGTACCCTCTGAGCCTCCTGGACTTGGATATCTGATTCCTTCTTTAGATTTGGGAAATTTTCAGTCATGCTTTCTTCGAATATCTTTTCGGTCCCCTTGGTTCTTTCTTCCCCTTCTGGAACCCCTATTGTGCGTAGATGGGCACGCTTTCGAGGGTCCCTTAGGTCCCTAAGATGGTTTTCCTTGTTCTTTATTGGTTTTTCTCTCAGCTGTTCTGATTGGGTTCCTTCTGTTGTCCTGCCTTCTAGGCCACTTATTCGTTCCTCTGCGTGATCTAGCCTGCTTTGGACAGCCTTTAGACCAGTTCTCATTTCAGCCAATGAGTTGACCAGTTCTCCTTGACTCTTCTTTATAGCTTCGATTTCGTTTTTGACGTATAGTATATCTCTCAACACTATCTCTTGGAGTTCCTTCAGGACTTGGATCACTCCTTTTTGGAAATCTTGATCGAGCAGGCCATCCACGTCTATTTCATGGATCGTGCTTTCAGGGAATTTCTCTGGCTCTTTTAATTGGAAGTGGTTCCTCTGCTTCTTCATAATGCTCCTATCTCTCTGGCACTGTGGCTTAAGGAGTATCAGTTATCTATTGGGGTCCTTAAGGAGTTTATGTATTTATCGAAAGCCTATGCAGGCATAAAACTTTAAAAGAGAGAGGGGGATAGGGGGAGAGAGAGAGAGAGAGACAGAGACAGAGACAGAGGGGGAGAGGGAGAGAGGGGGTGGGGGCAGGATGTTAAAAGAATGGAGAAAAAAAGGTTTGAAAACAGTGTACGATCAATAATAGAAGAGCAAGTTGAAGCAGAATAGCAATTGAGCTGACACGTCTTCTAAAAGCCTTTAAAAACAAATAGAAAAGATCAGAAAATAATATACAATTGTTTCAAAAGTAAATTTTTAAAAGGTAATCGGAAATAGAACAGATTTTAACAAAAGATAAAACAGAGGATTTTAAAAGACGGGAGAAAGAAAAGGTTTGAAGACAGTGTGTAATCATGAATAGAAGAGTAAGTGGAAGCAGAATAGCGATCGAGTTGAGACGTCTTTTAATAACCTTAATAAAAAGGAGGAAAAAAAATCGAGAAACAATATTTGAAACCTGTGAATAACCAGTAACAGGAGATCAAAACCAAGAGAATGAAAAAGGGAAGGGGGTGGATGTTTAAAAATAATAATAATGAAAAGACTTGAAATGAAACATTTAAAAGGGATTAAAACCGTAAACGTATACGACTGTTCAAAAGTAAAGGTTAAAAAGGTAACAGAAGGTAAAACCGATATAAAAGAGATTAAAAAAGAAAAAGGAAAAGAAAAAAAAAAAGAGGAAAAAAAAAAAAAAAGGATGTGTTCTCCTGGAGACGGTGCGCTCTTAACGGTTTCACCGAGAAGTCTTTCTGTCGTCGCCCTGTTTCGTGAACTCAGCTTGCTGTTTCCGCGGGCCCTCCGTCGGCGCCCTCGTCTGTGCAGTCCTCGGTGCCTGTGGGCAAGTAGATCGCGCCCCCTCCTGGCACCGCGGTCGGATGCTGCGTTCCTGCCGGGAAGGAGGGAGGGTGGCTGGCCGCCTGCCCTCTCCCGGCGCCGGTCGCTCCGCTGCTCTGTGCGGCTGTGTGCTCCGCCTCGGGTCGGCGCTCCTCTCCGTAGGTGGGCTCGGGGAAGACCGTGGAACCGCCCCGCCCCTGCTGCATTCCAAAACTCGGCTCCTTCTTAGTCTTGGTGGCGCGAGTTCTCTGAGGTACCGGGGCAGATATATAATATCTGCCTCAGGCTGAAAACGAGTCTCAGTCCTGCCTAGGAGGTTGCAGAGCCCCCGGGTGCGGATTCGAGTCTCGGCCCCGCCCCCGCTCCCGCCCCCGCCCGCGCGCTGCGCGCCGCGCGCCAGGGGCTATGGCGGCTGTGGCTGCGCCCCGCCTCTCTTCTCGCGAGAAGGGCCGGTGATGGCGCCGCGGGTCTGAGGAGACGGAGGCTACGGCGCCCCTCTCCCCAGGGCACACCGGCCGTGTTGCTTTGCCTTTCTTTCCCCGTAATGGACGGGTTGGGGGGGCGGGTTGTTCTGCTCTGTATCCCCTCCCGGCCACGGCGCGTGGTGCCGCCGCCACGGTCCTCTGCCCGGCTCGTGCGGCCTGTCCCGGCCCCCGGCTGCCGGCCTGCGACTCGGGCTGGGTGTCGCGGGGACCCTCTGTGCCCGTTTCACTTGGATAGGTCGGTCAAGGGGCGCTCCGGGCAGATCTGAGAATCGGAGGCTCCCCCACCGTCCCGTCGGCCTCTCCGTTGGAGACGGGGAGGTCTGGCGAACGAGCCCTATTCCTCCTCTGCCGGTCCCTCCCGCACTGTTTTGCTTTTGACTCTTTCTTTTCTCCTTTTCTCCTACCAGATTTTGGGCATCTTTGTCTTTCGAAGAGGGCGGTGTTCTGTCGGAGTTCCGCAGGTGGTCTGATTGGCCGAGTGGGTCCGTCGATGTGAGTTTTGGTGTATTTGTGGGAGAGGGTGAGCTACGAGCGTCCTTCTACTCCGCCGTCTTGCTTCTTCTCGGGTTATTTTTGAAGAGTAGGTGCTGGGGATTGAACCCTGGACCTTTATTTTTTGCATGCTAAGCATGGGCTGTACTGCCTGATCTCTAGACCCTCCCCACCGCAACCCCCCCCTTTCCCACCGCCTCCATAGTACTCGATGAATCTCCTACCTAGATATCTATGCTTCCTTGGAATAGGGCCGTCGTTTTCTTCATCGGATTGATGCACGTCTGTGGATTCGTCTCGTTTCTCTCCACTGCGGTGGGTGGCATCGGGGCGTGGGGTGGGGTGGAGTGCCGTGGGCTGGGAACAGTTCTTCACGTGTAGAGGTGGAGCGGAGCGATGAGGATGGTGACTGTTTCCCCGAGTGCTCGCGCCGGGTGATGGAGGCCTGTGGTCTGACTTGGAAGAGGACTCGGGTGACCAGAACAGAGCCCGTGTGGGGTCGTTGTGGAGGGAGGAACTCCACCCCCCCCACCCCCAGCCCCAGCCAAGGCACTCGTACCTCATCGAGGGACGGTCGGCCGAAAACAAACGAAAGCTGTCAGAGGTTTGGGGGTGGGGGTGAAGGGGTGTGTGTGTGTGTCTGTGTGTGTGTGTGTGTGTGTGTGTGTCTCTGTGTGTCTGTGTGTCTGTGTGTCTGTGTCTGTGTGGTGTGTGTGGTGTGTGTGTGTGGTGTGTGTGTGGTGTGTGTGTGTCCCCGTTCCCCGTACCACGGTCTCTGGTCGAGGCCCCCCCGAGCGGAGAAACGCACGCCAGGCCGTCCGTGCTCCTGGTTGTCCGGCCGCGTGTCCCTGCCACCCAGAGATCCCGAACCGTCCCGCTCGCTCCCCTGCCATGTGCCATGTGCCACCTGCCTGTCGGCCGGGCGCTATTTTAGACCCTGCGAAGAAGTCGACCGGACGGACGGGCCGGGCCGGGCCGGGCCGAGCCGAGCCGAGCCGAGCCGATCTGAGCCGAGCCCGTCCAGGCTGGGGTGGGTGGTGCTGGGTTCAGAGGAGTGGGGTACAAGCGGGAATCGGGCGTCGATGGAGGGGAGGGGGAGGGGGAGGGGGAAGGGAGAGGAAAGGGGAGGGGAGGGGGAGCAGGGATGACGATGGTCTGGGGCTTGGCGTGTGGGGTGGGGGTGGGAGGGATGGTAGCCATCCTATGACTTTCTCTCCCTACCCCGCCTTTTGCAAGTCTGTTAGAGTGACAAGGTGGTGCTGGTTTCTGGCTGGTGCACACCATAGTGATTCTGTTCTTCTTTTTCCTGGTCTTTTTCAGGAACCCTCGTCCCGAGGGACTGAATCTAGTGCCCTGTGCTGCGCGGTACGACCTAGGGGTCGAATCTGCCAGGAGAGGACTTACAAGGATTTGGAGGATCCTGGAAAACTGCTACCATCCAGAATCCTACATGGATGTTCAAGATCTTGTGGATGGACGGACGGACGGACGGACGGACGGACGGACGGAAGACGGATCGAATGGAGGCCCCGCCCCATCCCCTGGACCCCTTGGCCCAGGAGGATCGTGATGGGTCTGGAAAGGACTCTTCCGACGAGGGTCTCGGGATGGACTTTCTCGGTCTGAGGAAGGTGTTTCTGCACAAAGAGGAAGAGAGGGGCGTTCTCGGCCAGAGAGCCCGAACCGCCTCCTTTCAGGGATCCGCTCCAGTCAGGGTTGGGGTCGGGGTCAGAACGCAGCCACCGACAGCTCCCCTCCCTCGTCTTGGCTCTCCAACTTGGGAAACCCTCCTCCCTGCCCCCTCACCCATCTTCTCATCAGCCGGCCTCCAGCTTCCCCGTGCCAACCACCTCTCTCATGCTGCCGGACTTTCCTCCTCCTTGGGCTGCCAGGAAGCTCTCCCGCTCCTCCACGTGCTTTGGCTTGGAATCCCTGACAAACACAAGCGGTGCTGGTGGTCGGGGCCGTGGGCGGTGGCAGAAGGACTCCCTTCATCTTATGGGAGCGATTTTTATCTCCATAGAGGTGGCGATTGAGAAAACACATAAAATCACTCAGAAGAATACCCATGTGTAGTATCCCTGACCTAGATCCGTGTCTGTCTGTCTGTCTGTCTGTCTGTCTGTCTGTCTCTCTCTCTCTCTCTCTCTCTCTCTGCCTCTCTCTCCATTTCGCTATTCTCTGTGTGTGTGTGTGTGCACGCGCGCGCATGCGTGTCTGTCTGTCTCCCTTGTCTCTCTTTCCTCTCCTCTCCCCTCCTCTCCTCTTCCCTGTTCTCCCCCCTTCCCCCTCACCCCTCCACTCCTCTCTTCTCCCCTCCACTCCTCTCCTCTCCCTCTTCTCCTCTCCCCTCGCCTCTTCTCATTTCCCCTCCCCTCCCCTCTTTTCCCTCCTCTCCTTTCCTGTCCTCTCCCCTTTTATCCCTCCTCTCCTCTGCTCTTTCTCTCTCTCTCTCTCTCTCTCTCTCTCTCTCTCTCTCTCTCTCTCTCTCTCTCTCTCTCTCTCTCTTCTCTCTCTCTCTCTCTCTCCCTCTCCCCCCCTTCACTTCCCTCCCTCCTCCCTAACCCCCCAACCCCTACCTTCACAGGGCCTCATAGATTGCAATCGGTTTCCATGAAATGTGATGAAGAGGGAATGAATTTTAGAATGATATCCCCATGCCATCGAATCCTTCTTCCCCAGAGATAGCGACTTATTTGTGGTCGTGTTTGTTTTTGTTTTTCTTGTTGTTGTTTTGGGGCGCATCGAGGGCGCAGGAGGCGTTGGGAGTGAGGGTGATGTTTCTCTTTCTGTCTGTCTCCTCCTTAGGACGGATTTTAAGAGGAGGGAGGACTCACAGAAATCTACCATCTTGTCTCGTACTGCAGCTGTGTTTGAGCTTCCTATACGATCTGGGCGGAACACTCCCCACCCTCACCTCAAGCCGCCATTGCCGCCCCCTCAGCCCCCTGCACCCCCGTCCAGTCCCACACTTGGGGCGGTGGTTGGGCATGGGGGGATGTTGGCGGGGTGGTGGTTGGTGGGGGGTGGGGTGGTGGAGGAAACCAGAAAACAGACCACTGTGGCACGTGGGTGACTGGGGCTTCAGGGTGAAGGAGGATGAATAAAATGGCCGGAATTAGGCTAACGGATTATTGCTTCTTTTTTTGGCGGGGGGGGGGGGAGGGGAGGATCATTAGGTCATTCATTCATTCATTCATTCACTCATTCATTTGCTGGGGGGGGGTGTCATTCGGTTTCTTATGCTCGCCCTGAAAACGGTCAACTGTCCTGACTGACTGGTTGCTGCTCACGGTTCCAGGCCTGTTGTTGAAACTGGAAGCTATCGATCTTACTGTTTCTACTGTATTTCACTCATTGAAAGTCATCATCATGCTGGGTCTCTGAGTCTTTCTCCGAGGAGAAGGTCGGTCACGGGACTAATGACCTGACAAAATAGCCTGAGTGACCAAGAAGGCCACACCTTGAGTGCTTATGAGATAACGAGATCTAACCACCAGCCTCTATAGAATGGGTCACCTGGAGGCATCGTGACACCATTCTGAGTCTTCTGATGAGAAAACGATTCTGTGGATGGTGATCGATGCCCGATTGTTTGAGCTATGGCTCTAGAACCACCCCACCCACTCCATCCCCAAGGTGGGTACACAGTTTTGAAGACGCTAGCCTGCTGTGAATCCCCTTTGCCCGGCAGAGCAATAAAATGGCCTCTTTGCTTCTAAGCTCCAAGACCTTGTCTCTGGATTCTTGGGCTCGTCGGGGACGGGGGCCGATCTTTTGGCAACAAGCGTGCTTCAGAAACAGCGGATGCCCGAGAAGGACACTCTGCCTCTCCCTCTTCTTCCGGGCCTGAAATGGGGAGGAAAAAAACATCGCTTCCCCTGGAAGCTGGAGTCCGGAGCCCGCCCTCCGGAGGGACTTCTGGCTTGGCCTTCTCCTGGGGTGGGGAGGGGGAGGGCACGCCACTGCACGTGTTCTTTGTCAACTCCCTGTTTCTCTCTTCTCGAGTTATCTCTTTGGGACGGCTCCCACACTGGGTGAAAACAGACAGACAGGCTGGTATGTCTCCCTACCCCACCCTTCGCCCCCAAATGACTGATCTCCTGTCCCATCAGAATCACCACTTGTTTTCCAACGTGGCTTTCTTGGATCCTGGAGGACTTGTAAAGGAAAAGCCCAGCTGGGCTAACAAGCTAAAGTCACAAATCTAAGTGTGATAAGTGTCCGTTTACTGATCTAAGTTCTGCTGGGCTAACTCGTAAATCTGAAGTTTAGTGTCAGTTTACTGGGCTAACAAGCTAACTCGTAAATCCAAGCTCAACAAGTGTCAGTAACGTGATCTGTTCCAAATTGATAAGCTCCAGTGTACTGATCCTTTGCTTTTTGTTGTTTGAGCCTTATTGGCGAATAGACCCATATTTGTAATTAACCCTATGAAACCTCATGTGCACGTCTTGGAGGTGCTCAGAGCTTCGGAGCAGAAGCCCCTCTGAGCCCGCCGGCGTAATAAATCTGAGTACTCCAACCCTCCGAGTGGTGCTTGTTTCTTGGCTGGCCTGTCATTTCCATAACAGACTGATATCAACTTAGAGCCAAGATGGGCGCAGAACTGAAGGAGCTTCTCGGCTGGCCTAAGAAGCCTGTCGTCGTGATGTGGGAGGCATTCTTTACGAGGGACCTATCTGATTAAGTGCTTGACCGCCTTTTGGACTTTGAACCAACTTGGAGATAGGAACTAGGATGAGAGGGCACCCGAAATAGCTCAGCAAACTCTTCTCCATCCTTAGAAGACAGACAGACAGACAGACAGACAGACAGACAGACAGACAGACAGACAGACAGAGTGTGTGTGTGTGTGTGTGTGTGTGTGTGCGCGTGCGCGCGCGCGTGTTTGTGCGCGTGCGGGGGTGTGGGAGAGGGAGGAGATGACGTCAGCGTACTGGACACTGTTTCAGTGACATGGGGAGTGCTGTCAACTAGGAAGGAACGTCATGTATTCTTCAGCCTTGTGTCTGTACAGGTGGGTACACTCAGGGTTCCAGAAAGGATGGGATATTCCTGGCAGTCGTCTACTGCCCTGGCATCGAGGGCTGGCTGGCTGGCTGGCTGTCATCCAAAGTGGAGGCTCTCGTGAAAGGGACGGAACCGAGTCCCGAGGAGATGCCTCCTTCACTGACTTTCATGCAAACACAGTGGACCACAGCCTCCGGAAAGAGGGTGGGTGGCACACGTGGCCCCAGTCTGTTCTGTCCATTCGGCAAATGGCCTGGGTTAGGGGAAACCCAGCATGGCGACCATCCGACAGGCCGACCCACCGACCCACGGACGTGCTCGATTTCTCCCAGCTTCCTGGATGACCTCCCCCACCCACCCCCACCCCACCCGCATTCCTTCACCCACCGTGGTGTCTGGTGTCAGGGCACTTGGAAGATGACTCCCATTGTTCAATAGACAGGGGCAGGAAGATTCCTATAGGACCGCAAAAACAGTCAACTGGCCATACATACATACATACATACGTACAAACTTTTTGTCCCCAGAGGCCTCAGACCTCCTCTCTCTGGACACGCTGAACCCCAGTAACTGGCCCCCATTCAACTGCCACATAGTAGGGGTCATCCAGACGTTCTTGGGATGGTAGGTATGACTTCCAAAGGGGTTGAAGCCTTCCTTCCCCCGCTGCAAGCCTGATGCCATCAGCATGGCCAGGACACTGCTACAAACAAACAAACAAACAAACAAACAAACAAACAAACAAATAAACAAACAAACAAACACACACACACCACCACCACCACCACCACCACCACCAACAACAACAACAACGACAACAAAAGACAAACACATGCGTATGTGACTTGGGGACATACTTTCCGCAGCCTCCAGGGACGAAGGCACTCGCTTCGCTGGGTAAATCCTACGAGGCTTCACTAAAGCGCTTGCCAACTTACTTCTCAGAAGGATCGATCTCTGCCCCCATCACCCGCCATCATCAGGCAAGGTCGTCAGAATCCATGGGAGATATAGACTAGAAGAAGAAGTAGAGGAAGGAGGAGGAGGAGGTGGAGGAGGAGAATCAGTGACATGAGGTGTGTACGACTTCTTGTCTCCAAGAGGATTGAGTTTTAAATTTTTTTCTTTTCAGATACAAGGGAAAATAAACTTTTGTTTTTTCCCCTTCCTTCCCTTTTAGAGGCGGACACCCACATGGTAACTATCATACCTCTGTCAGCAGAATGGAATCCTTTCTCTTTTTCTCCCTCCCTGACCCTTCTGGGATTCAGAAATCCTCCGTGAGGATTTTTCTATTCTTGGCAGCAGAGTTATTAGCATCATTGACTTGGAGGCAAAAACTTAGGTTTCCATTAAACTGGGATAGACATGCATGGATAAGAGATACTAGTGCTACTCGTTTTCCTTAGGGTTCCCCTGTGTCTGTGGGGTGTGTGTGTGTGTGTGTGTGTGTGTGTGTGTGTGTGTGTGTGTCTGTGTGTCTGTGTGTCTGTGTGTCTGTGTGTCTGTGTCTGTGTCTGTGTCTGTCTGCCTGCCTGCCTGCCTGCCTGCCTGCCTGCCTGCCTGCCTGTTTATTGTAGGAACTCTCTGTCAATGGAAGTATAGTTGACTTACAATGTTGTGTTCATTTATGACGTACGGCATAGTGATTCACTTATTCACACACACACACACACACACACACACACACACACACACACACACACACACACGTATACTTTTTCAGGATAGGTTATTACAAGCTATTGAACATAGTTCCCTGTGCTAGACAGTAGGACCTACTTGTGTACCTAGTTTGTATAGGGTGGTTTATATCTGCTAATCCCAAACTCCTGATTTATCCCTCTGCCCTCCCCCGTTCCTCCACCCTACCCTGTCCCCTGTGTTAACCATCGGTTTCTTTTCCATGTCTGCGAGTCCAGTCTGTTTCTGGTTTGTAAATAGGTTCCTTGGAGTCTTTTTAAAATGGAGTTATTTATGTATGGATGGGTGTCTTGACTTACTTTCAGATCCCACCTAGAAGTGATGGCATAGGATATCTGTCTTCCTCTGGGTGACTGACATCACTAAAGCTACGGAACGCTTCACGTATGTGCGTGTGTCGTCCACGTTCAGGGGCCGTGCTGATCTTCTCTGGATGGTTCCCGTGTTAGTCAATGTGCTGTGGCAGCAAGCGCTTGCCTTAGGGTTTTTGTCTCAACCTGAAAGCCGGCCCGGAGACTGAAGGTCTTCTAGTTGCCTCCACTATCTGCCTAGGACCATCTCCACGAACGTTTCCCATTTTCTCTCACCCTTTTGTCTTGGCATCATTGAGTACTAAAATGCTCCGTCTCCTGAAGCCCTGCAGACTGAAGCTGGACAACGGGAGGTAAACGTCAGAGAAATGGCCACAACAGCTCCTGTGGAAACCATCCTAGGGCCTGTTTTTGGAGGAGCCGCTCAGAGAGTTGAGCCGAACACCCCAGGACATCATCAGAGGCATTTCAAACTGCTCGAGCCGTTTCGATGACCCCGATGTGTGGAAATCTCCTACCAGACTGACCCCCTACTCCCGGCCCTGAATCTGGTTTCTCATCTGCTCCAATGATTAACCTTTGTGCTGTACTTTGGTTTTCCACACAAGTGCCTCTTAGGCGATACCTGACTGCTTGCTCCCTAGGCCTAGCTTCAGAAGCCCATCGACACCACCGCCTCCTGAGACGAGATACTACAACTGTTTCCTTGAACAGACCTGTTCTCAGAACTAAGAAACTGGGTCCATGAAACGCAGGCCCTCTAGGAAACTATTCCCTCCCTCCTGCCCCCACACCACACGCACGCACGCACGCACGCATGGACGCACATGCACAGTCAACAGCCCAGCTTTTAATGTGTAAAACTTCCAGGGAAGTTACAGAATAGGGAAATGTTGGGGTCCAGAGTAGGCTGCCCCAAAATGTGCCCGATGGACTATGCTGAATGAAAGGGACTTCACAACTGGCCAAGGGGGAGGGTATAGGTCAGTGGTAGAGTGTGTGCTTAGCAAGCAAGCACAAGGTCCTGGGTTTAATCCCCAGTACCTCCGGTCAAAAATAAATACATAAAATCGAATTCCTCTCCCCGCCCCCCCCCCAAAGTATACACTGCTGTATGTCAACTCTGTCTCAATAAAACTGGAAGAAAAAAAGGAAAACAAAATGATTTAACAAAAGAAAGAAAGAAACAAACAAAGAACTGCCCGAGGCAAGAGGAACACTCTGGCCCTCCTTTCTGCCTCCCTGGAAGCAGGGGAAAAAGAATTTTGTTTTTTTAAAGTCTCCCATCCCAGAGGAATCTATCAAGTCAGAGGTCTGCTTCCATGCCCTTCCATGATTCTCAAACGGTGTAGTGGGGTTTACCCAGATTAGGAAAAGGAGGGGACTCCTTTGGCCTGAGACCAGGCGAGATTCTCCCCCTCCCTCCCGCCTCCCTCCGTGCAGTTGGGACGGGGTGGCCTAAGGGTGGGGAAATTGAAACCAAAGAACAAAAGCCGTTCAACAGAGAGGAGCCGGAGGCCAAGTCAAAGGCTCTGACCTGAGCACAGAGCTTTCTGCATTTGAATGAAGCGATTGAACGAGGCCCTGCCGAATGGATCCTCCTGACGTCCCCGCCCCCGCTTCCAGGAGACAGTCAGTCGATTTGGGACCGATCGGTGGAGAAGGCCTGGGAGGCGGCGGCGGCGGCGGTGGCGGCGGCGGCGGCGGAAGCAGCGGCGGGGGCGGGGGGGGGGGTGGTGCGCGGGCGGGGGCGGGACCAACGGTCGCTCCAACTCTGCCTGCCTGCCTGCCTGCCTGCCTGCCTGCCTGCGGGGCTGAGGCCTGAGGGCCACGCTGGTTCCTGCCACTCAGGGAAACTTCTGCGGGTGTTGCCGAAAGATCGCCCTCCCCCACCCCGTCCCTGACGAGCCAAATAACCCAGAGACAGGGTCTTAGAGTTTAGAAGAAAAGAGGCAGCTTGATTGCTTTGCTGGGCAAAGGGGACTCACAGCAGGCTAGTGCCCTCCAAACTGTGAACCCGTCTTGGGGTTGGGGTTTCATGCTTCTGTGGACGAACAGGTTGGAGCATGAAAGGGAATCACAACAGGCGGGAGCACAAAAGGTGCTCATGATCAACAAGGGTCTCTGATGAAACTTCCTCCTAAATCTGGATGAGTGTCTGATAACATGGGACCTCCTGGTGGTCTAGTAGGTCATCAGCCCGTGACCTTCTTTATCTGGTCAGACTCACCCGGCGGCACCAGCGCCACGGAGGAACTCGGGGTGGGGGCTGGGGGGTGGGAGGGGGCTGGTCGTTCTCCTGAGCTTATCCTCCCGTGACTCCC
>NC_133542.1:7002629-7019299 GCF_048773025.1 Camelus bactrianus
GTCTCGTCTGTCCGTCCACCACCACCACCCAGCTTCGTCTGGCTCGCCCCCAGGCCTCGCGGCCCGGGGAAACGCTGCCGAGCGAGGCGGCCCGACCCGTGGCCCACGCACCGCCACCGGTGGCTGCGTCTCGGGACCGGAACAGGTGGGGTGGCTCCTCGCGGCGCGGAGACTGGTGGGGGTGGCCCAAGTCGGGGTGGACCGCCTTCCCCCTCCCCCGACGGCACGCGCCGGGGAGGCCAAGCCCGCGCACACGCGCGCGCGCGCTCGCACGGCCCCGCGCCAGACGCCGGGCCCGGCCCGGCGGAACCCTCCCCCGACTCGGAGGGGGGAGGCGCGGGCCACAGCAGGCCAAGAACAGCACTCGGCCCCACCGCGGGGCCAGCGCAGCCCACACGCCAAAGCGACGGGGCCCTGCCCACACGCCGCGGCAGTCGCTCCCCGTGGAGAGCGACTGCACGCTCTGGATGGAGGAGCGGCGGCTGGGGGGTCCGGTGCCCCCAAGGCTCCCCTCTCAGATCGCTAGAGAAGGCTTTCTCACCGAGGGCGCATCGCCCCCCACCCAGCGTGCCCCGTTCAGGCCTACGGAAGCCCGCCGACGTGTACGCCAGCGCTCGGCTGGGCAGGAGGGGTCTGCGGTAGGGGTAAGCAGCGGGCCAAGAAGCGAGCGTTCGCGGTCGGGACCGGGGAGAGCCCGTGCGTGCCACCTCGCGAGGAGACGCACCCAAGACCGCGTGGGGACGGGACAGACGCCCGCCCCCCACCGGCACATCACCCGGCCCCACCACGATCGCTCCCACGCCCGGGCGCGAACCCCGCTGAGGGGGACCCACCCGGCGTGCGCCCGGCCACGTCAGTCCCCCCCCCCCCGGTACAGGGTGAGGACTGACGTTCAGGAGGCGGCCCCGGCCCCACCGAGGGTGGGGAGCGGCCACGCCTCGCTTACCGTCTCGACCCCTCCCCCACGCCTCAAGAGAGGCGCTCGGGAGACACGACCACCGCAGGGGTTACCCGAGAGGACTCGCTGGGGACGGGAAGCGATGCCGCCGCTCGGCCTCGGGCACCTGAGGGACAACCTGGAGCGCTCCAGGGGCACCGCAGAGGACCAAGGCGAGACACGCTCACACCCCGACGAGGGGGGTACGTGGCGTGGCGGCGGGGCAGCCCTCCCCCGCCGCGGGGGAGGGCCGCTCGCGAGACAGGACGCCGAGCAGGCGAGGAGGCGAGAGTGTCTGCCGCGTCGCAAGACCCCGGCCCCGCCGACACCACAAGGCACGGGAGACCGAGGTCGGGCCGGAGTCCGCACCCCTGCCTCCCCCCCGCCACCCACGGGCGGCAGAGGAGAGGCGAGGGGCCCGCAGGCAGAACGAGAGGAGAAGCCACGTTCGCCATGAACGTCCCCGTCCCTCGTCTGGCGCGGCTTAGGCCCGGCCCGGGGGAGCATGACTTCACCACATCGGTCAGGTGAGTGAGTGAGCGAGCGAGCCATGTGGGGCAGGGAGGCCCCAGAGGGGAGGGCCCGGCGAGGACAACCACCAGAGGGGCCTGCTTCAGCCTCGCCAGGCGCCACCCACTCCTCGGTCCTCTCCGAGGAGAGCGGCCAACGACCCCAGGCGGGGAATGCCTGACACGCGGCACGGAGCCTACGGGGGTGGGGTCATGCCGGCCACCACCGGGTGCCTGCGGCGGGGAGCGCACGGGGTAAAAGACCCACGCCGCCACCTCACCCCACCGCCCTCGGGCCACCAGAGACCGGAGGTGGCACCACGGGCCACGTCAGCCGGACGCACACACGAGAGCCGGCGCGCAGGCCCTGGCGGGCGGCTCAAGTGTCAGAAGCGGAGTCGGCTACCAGGCCAGGGCTCACGCAGAGAGAAGCCCAGAGCCTCGCACGCGTCCGGAGACCCAACACTCGGTGACAGACACCGAGGAAGACCGTGTCAGCACCTATCTGCTGGCAGAAAATGCCCAACACGACGGGAAAAATGACAGCGCCCAGAAACGGGGCGGGTCCACGATTTGCAGGGGGGGACCCCGGGACCTCGGTCCGGCCACCTGCCCCCAGCCCTACCCCCATAAATGGCAGCCCCGAAGCTCTCGGGGGCCATCTGATCGACCGGGGTGGGGGGGGTTGGTAGGGGGAGGGGAGAGGGGAGGGGGATTAGGAGGAGGCTTAGGAGGAGGAGTGGGAATGGGAATGGGAATGGGAATGGGAATGGGAAGGGACGAGAGGGAGACGGGATCAGGCCGGGGACGCCCTGCCCTTTTCTCGCCCGCGTGGCCGGGGACTCGGGGAGATGCCACAGAGGCGCCTCCGACGAGAGGGCCCCCCACGAGGGACCGCTCCCGAGCACCGGGCCCCGGGCCCCGGGCCGGGGAAAGCCTGCCTCCCCCACATCCCTCGCGGGACGCCCCCGTGCCGGTCCCCGGGTCCGGATGAAGTCTCGGTCCCTCCAACGCCACCGGAACCCACGCGGGCAGGCTTACGGGCCGGGGGGCACCCCCTCCCAGGCCTCCCGCGCCAACAGGGCCCGGCCCAGCCACGTCTCCGGATCCATCGGGACTCAGAAAACATTTCATCCAAGGAGGCGCCTCCGACGACCGGGAACCCCAGCGCGCCCGTCCCCGGCCTCACCGCACTGGGCCCGGGCCGCTCCTCGCCTCAGGAGCAGTCGTCCAAGGGACGCAGACGAGGGCCTGACCACCTAGCCGCCGGCGGCCCGGGCGCGGGACACTCTCTCCCTTTCCCCCGCGGCGGCAAGGCGCAGGCCGTGTCCGATCGGCTCGGGTCGGTCTCCGCGGCTGGAGGGGCACAGGCGGATGCTGGTCGACCAGGCCAGGCCACACGGCTTCCCCCGGCACACGAGATCCCGGGAGCGCGGCGACAGTCACCCCCTCATCAGCCTGCGAGTCCAATCTGCGCCGAGAGCAGGACGCGCCCGCGGCTCAGCGCCACGGGGACTGTCACCGCCGGTGTCGCCAGCCTCCCCGAAGTCTGCCTCGGGCCCCGCCGCCGAGCCCCATCCCTTGCCGAGGTCGCCGACGCTCGGGAGAAGAGGGACGATCTCAGAGCGGCAGCCAGATGGCGCCCGACAACCGTCGCCAACGTCCCCGGAACCGATCCCGACCGCCGCCGGCCGCCCAAACGCCCGAGCTCGTCCCGGACTGAGGCGCCGGGCGGCCCCGTGGCGTCCGCCTCGGAGCCCGCTCACCCTCGTCACGGCACGGCACGGCACGGCACGGCACGGCACGACACGAGGCGACACGACGCGACGCGGCGCGACGCGACCCCGGCACCAGATCAGGGCGGGGAGGACGGAGGGAGCCGGGGTTTGGCAAGACACGGCCGGCCGGGCGGCTGCCGCGAAGGGGACGCGCTCCCCACGCGATTCCCCGGGCGGGGGAGATCACACGGACACGCCGGCGGGGCCGGGGCCGACGCCGCGGGTGGCCCAGAGCGACCAGGACGAGATCCCGGGTTCCCGGGTGGGAGGTTGGGAAGGGGAGGAGGGGAAGAGGGAGGGAAGGCGGGGGCTGGCAAACCGAAACCAGGCGAGCGCTCAGAGAACAACGCAGGAATCGGCTTTGGAGTCCGTCCTCTCGAATGCGGGAGGTCTTTCGAAGGCAGACAGGCAAAGCCCAGAAGCTAGAAAAGAAAGGATGAAGACCCCGAACCCCATCGAAGCGGAAAGAAAAATCGATCTCGGCACAGATCGCGACAAAGCCCAAAGACAACAAACGGGCGCGTGGGGAAAACGCACTCGCGGTCGGTCGTGAGAACACGGACGTCAGCACGGCTGACCGCAACCGCAGGAAGGAGGAGGGAAAACAAAAAAATGCGGGCGGGGGTTCGGGGGGGCGAGTCGATAGCCACCCGCTCGGTAAATCGAGGTTCAGTGCATCTACACAGAGCAACACTGTGCATGCGCATCCGCGTGTCTGGGTGTGCGTGTGTGTGTCGGTGTGTGTGTTTGACACAGTCAACGTGGACAAGGAAACTGTAGCCCCATCCGAAAAAAAAAAAAGAAAGAAAGAAAAGAAAGGAAAGAAAGAAAGGAAAGAAAGGAAAGAAAGAAAGGAAAGAAAGGAAAGAAAGGAAAGAAAGGAAAAAGGGAAGGAAGGAAGGAAGGAAGGAAGGAAGGAAGGAAGGAAGGAAGGAAGGAAGGAAGGAAGGAAGAAAGGAAGGAAGGAAGGAAGGAAGAAAGGAAGGAAGAAAGAAAGGAAGAAAGGAAGAAAGGAAGGAAGGAAGGAAGGAAGGAAGGAAGGAAGGAAGAAAGAAAGAAAGAAAGAAAGAAAGAAAGAAAGAAAGAAAGAAAGAAAGAGAAAGAAAGAAAGAAAGAAAAAGAAAGAAAGAAAGAAAGAAAGAAAGAAAGAAAGAAAGAAAGAAAGAAAGAAAGAAAGAAAGAAAGGAAACATGAAAACAAACGACAAAACCCACCACCAAAGGGAAATCAAGTTGTAGAACTACTCTGGGGTTTAAAAACAAAAACAAAAACACCGTAGAAAAAGCACAACCGCAGCCCATCAGGGCTTCCTCTCCTCAACAGTCCAAGAACTCGTTCAACTCCACCTCCTAGAAGCCAGAAAACCAGGGATGAAACACACGCAGGAGATCCAAACGGACGTTTTCAGTTTAAAAGAAAAGAAAAATTTATTTTTTTCCTCCCCCAAATGGGGGAGGGGGCGAGGGGGAGGATGGAGCGTAGAACTCAGCGGCAGAGTGCCTGCCCAGCACGCGCGAGGTCCAGGGTTCGATCTTCAGGACTTCCGTTCAAGTCAATAAGGAAGTCGGTAAGTCAGGCAATCATTAAGTCAGGCAACAAACCAGCAAAAGAAACGAATTACCTCCCCTCCCCGAATAAACAAACAACCACCGAAAGCAACAACAGCAGCAAGAACCAAAAAAAAAAAAAAGGCCTAAATAAATAAATAAATGTAAGTAAGTAAATAAATAAATAAGTAAACAAACAAACACAATTTAAAAAAGGGGAAAACGCACACATTTCCGTTTCTAAGAGATATCCGGACAGGCCCAGAACCTGGAATCTCGACAGCAAGTTCCAAAAACAAGCAGAAAGTGCCTGCTCCTGACGGAACACGTGATAGAGACCACCGTTCGAGATGGGGCCGGGTGGGCGGGCTGGCGGGCGGACACAGAGCTCTCGACTCATACCTGACAGAATCCGCTCTCCGACAGAAGACAGAAGGCAACACGGAACAGGGGTTGGTGGTGGGGGCGAGGGGGAGAGGGCGAAACGGAGGTGGAGGAAAGCCATTAGGGAAAACAGGACAGAAGTCCCTCAAAACATTCCACAGAAAACTCCTGGAAGACCCGGCAGTTCCACTACGGGCCCGCGGATGGACGAATGGACAGTGCCACGTGGTCTGGAGAGACCTATACCTAGAGGGGATGATGTTAACTAAGTGACTTAAGTTCGAGAGGGATGTTGTCACTTCGAGGCAGAATCCCCAAGACAATACGCAGGAACACATGCAAGGAAGCTGAAACAGGCTCATGGATACCAAGAAGGAACAATGAGTGCAATGGGTGAGGGAGAGGAAAAAGTACAAGCTTCCAGTTAACTCCAATTAATAAATACACAAATTACGGGAGGTCATGGACAGCAGGGCGAGTAGAGTCAATCCATACTATTGTCATGACGCTGTCCGGTGACGGATCCGTAACCAGACTCATCACGGTGATCATCGTGGAACATGGAAGAATCCCGAATCGCTATGTTGGACACGTGAAAACGGACATCCCATTGTCAGGTCAATTATGAGAGAGAGTAGGAGAGAGAGAGACAGAGAGAGAGAGAGAGAGAGAGAGAGAGAGAGAGAGAGAGAGAGAGAGAGAGAGAGAGAGAAATTCTCACTGTCTTACCGGAAAAAAAAAAAAAAAAAAAAAGAGTTCAGTGAGATAAAGAGTGGATGTAGGTGAGGGCAATAGGTGGAGGAGATGAAAACCACGACGGCGACACATGTGCGGCATCCCACACGGTGGCAGTGCAGTGTGATCCTATGCATGCTCAGCCGTCTCCTAGCCACCTCCAAGTTGACATCCAGGGTCATCCTTTTAGGTTTCGTGGCTGCACTTTCGTCTGTCTCGGGCAATACTCTCCCTTGATTTTCCATGGGGGAAGGGAGGTGGGGTGGCCGGGCGGGCCACACCACGACACACCGCGTCGCGCGTGACCTGGAAAACAGATACACACCCGCCCACCACCCACGGGCTCCGAAATCGGTCACTGGTCACGACGCACACTTCGTCGGTCCCTTACGGAGCGATGGCGGACCAAACAGGCAGCGGCCAACTTTGTCGTGCACACAATGACGGTTCGTCCCTCGTGGAAACAAACTGATGACGAGACAGCGTGGTCAGGGGGCGGGTGTCCTTTCAGGAAGACAGAGTCATTGAAAGTCCCGCACACGGGAACTGTGCCAAGGGAGATCTCCATCACCCTACCCAACCCTGATCCAAATTCTCGTTCGGGCAGCTAAGGGTCAAGGTCAAAGTTTCTTTCTTCCCGGGGCAGGGGTCCTTTTGGGCCTCGATGGTTGTTCAACTGGAGAGATCACCCTTGGGCTGCATATACACTTCGGGGTGGTCCATAGGGTTCCACGACAGTCCCGCCACCAGGCAGGTGGTTCCACGTGATGAAACCGGTCTGGTCTTTCGTTCCAGGAAGACAAAGGTCCGTGGCTGAAGCCAACGAGAAACCCAGGGTGTGACTCCGGAGCGCCACCAGTCAGGAAGATGTCTAGGCGTCGGGCTCGAAGAGGCTCGGGTGGCCTGAAAAACGCATGCGGGTTCAGGTCCACTTTCTGAGTGGCCTCCACAGCAACGGGCAGGAGGAGGGTCTCGAGAGGGGACACGGCAGTGACCTCTCTCCAGCGGATGTCCAGCTGCTCAGCCCGGCTCGGCGGGGCTTCAGGGAAAGGGCGGCTTTGGTTCTCGAGGATGCCAAGTCCAAAGCGGGAGAACCATGGGCAACGGGAGTCGGAAGAGCGTTGGCCAACCATCGGAGAAAACTCGAAGCACGCGTGACGTGGCCCAGCGTATCAGTGGAAGGCGGGGCGGGGCGGGGAGGGGGAGGGTGGCGGGAAGCACGCAAAGATGATGACACAGAACCGCATTCTCATCTCTATCACGCTGTACGAGAGTTTCCACTGAGACATGCTCCCCTTCCCCTGGTCTCTCCAAGGACACGCATTTCTACCAAAAAATCACCCCCATTCAGACTTGTCGGCTGGCCAGATCAGCATACTTCCACGAAATTCGGCCTGAAGAGGGACAGACGTCCACGAAGCATAGCCATCGACCCTAGAGGCTCTCGGACACCCGCTCTGCTGGAACGTTTCCTAAGGACGGCAGACGAAGACGGTCTCCACATGCTTTCCAGGAGACGTTCCTCAGAACGAGACCGTGACTGTTCCGAAGCCCGAATCGGTCACAGCAAATGTTCACGAGGAAGTCACGGTGAACCATCTGGGACACCAGTCTTTCCCAACCGGTCCACGTAGGGACACGATTTGGTCCTAGCCAGAAACAGACACTTTCTCCTCACAGCATCCTTTTATTTTAATTTAATTTAATTTAATTTAATTTAATTTAATTTATTTTATTTTATTTTATTTTATTTTATTCTGTTTCATTTTGTTTTGTTTTATTGCATTGTATTGTATTGCATTGTATTGCATTGTATTGTATTGTATTGTATTGTATTGTATTGTATTGTATTGTATTGTATTGTATTGTATTGTATTGTATGTTTACATATGTACGTATGTAAGTAAGTATGTATGTATTCCGGTCTGTCTGTCTGTCTGTAGGTCCATCCATCCTCCGAAGGTATACCAGTCATGTCGGCCAACACACTGACAGATCTCGAGTCTTTTCTGTCAGAAAGATATTAAAGCACGTCCCCTTCGACTCATGGAGCCAGGAACGAACGCTTCCGTATCTCATCTTCTTTGGAAACGATCTAAACATTCCAGGGACGTCGCCAGATGCTTCAGTTGCAAGGGACCAAAAACTACGTGGAGGAGGCACCAATTTTTCAGAGATGGACCGCCTCCCCCCCCACACACACACACTACCCCCTCGGACTGCTTGGGGTGTGAACACTTCCTGAGACTTGAGACCGAGCCAACCATCGCTCCCAGACTCTTTTTTTTTTTTTTTTTTTTCCTGGCTGACACGTTTTATGACAGAGATAACCCACAGGAACTTAATGGATTCAGGGTAAACCTAGGGAGGCGAAAAGTTTCACCTCGAATGCTGCTCGTCACAATCAAGACATGGCTCTTTTCACGAGACCGATCCCTTGACATTTGCTTTTCTGGATGAAAGGATCTGTCCTAGATCATGTCAACCTGAAGGAAAACATTTGGGTTCCTTCCTGTTCGCATTCCCTGCCTGCATGTTCCCTTGAAAACCAGTTCCATAGAGCTCTTTCATGAATGAACTCTGGCAAGTGTATGTGGAGGAAGAAACATGCCAGGCCTACAAGCCGGGGACATACACAAGTGCCTACATGCATACATGCATACATGGGACCGGGCCCTTTCCAGATCCTTGGACGGCAGTACCATAGAAATGAGGATGGCTTCCACAAGACTCTCAGGCAAGCCAAGCTCTTTTGCGAAAGCGATAGCTTGTGCACAAAGGAGAAGGTGGCATGAGGGGAGAGGGAGGGGGAGTGCCAGCTCCCTGAGCAGCAGGGGCCATGCTTTTCTACCTAAAGGAAGGGCTTTGTCTCAGGATCACTGATCACTTCCATAAATCATCCGATATCTTGGATCGGCCGCAGGCGGCTCCAGGGTGAAGAGCCATCGCCCCAGGCTCTGTGGGGAATAGAGAAGACTTCCGTGAGGGGAAAGAAACGCATGAGAATTTTCTGCAAGAAAGCTCAGGAACAGATAATGTAAACACGGAGAGTTGAGCTTCCTGTCTCGTGACAACTAGGTCTACTGGGTCATGTCACAGAGAGCAAGCGAATCCTTTATTCCCCTGAGCCTTTTTCTTTTTCTTTCTCTATCTTTCTTTGTTCTTTGTTCCCTTTAGAGTGTGTGTGTGTGTCTGTGTGTGTGTGTGTGTGTGTGTGTGTGTGTGTGTGTGTGTGTCTGTGTGTGTGTGTGTGTGTGTGTGTGTCTGTGTGTGTGTCTGTGTGTGTCTCTGAAACTCAGGTACTGCCCTGTCTCATACAGACGAGACCAGCAGATCGACATGACCAGAGATTTTGTAGCTTTCATTTAAAAACTATAGGTCACTCACGAGTCGGGTAGGACGGGTGCTGCGTCCAGCGCAGCTCGGGACCGTGTCTGAGGACGGGCGACGCAAGAATTAAGAAACAAAGAGACCAAGTAAAGAGCGAAAATGGGACCAGGGGACTCAAGGTCTCGTGGATCTAGAGTGCCAAAAGCCTGGTCGACATCCTGTTTATTGGGAGTATACGGCTCAGGGAAAAAAAAAAAAAAAGAAATGCGATCAAAGAGGTGGGGCTTTAGATATTTCATGCCAGAAGCACGAAGTTCTGCTTGCTGGCTAACTGATTCATTTCAGGCCTATCCCTTCCAGGAACAATCACCCTCCTCGGGGGATGCAAAATTTCTAAGTGTATCCTGTGATTGCCTCTGGGACATCTCGAGATAGCAAATATTTCCCCGGGGTTAAACCACATGCTTTCCTGCCAGAACCAAGTTCTGTTAATGGATGATCTGGCTTCCCATGACCGTCCATTGTTTTACCCTAAGGAAATATCTGCCATCTGTTGCGCCCTCACGGTCAATCTCAGGATTGCCCCTCACACAATTTCTTGAGCATCATACATGTTATAGGTCATCGACTGTGTAAAACATGAAAACAAAGCAGGCGTGTGCATTTTTAAGCAAGTAAGTGTGAATGTAAGATTTTACGCTCATGGAAATGCTGGTGCAGCTTGGTTTCTAGTTGCTGGTTCTCCAGCAGCTTGTTTCCCAGCAGACGCGTAGGACACTAGAGAACCCACTCACTCAGAAAGAACCGATGGGACGGGTAAGGTTTTTCGGCTCGGAGGGTGAAAGCTTTTAAACTCTGTGTGGAAAAAAGACGTTTCAGGTGTATATTTCTCCTTAAGAAGGCTGCGAATTAGAGTTTCGACGAGGGAGACCACGCAGCAGTGTGTACGTTTAAAAAGGCCTCCGCGTGCCCCTCCCCACCCTTTTTTGTTTGTTTGTTTCTTCCATTCGGTTTCAGGTTCTACCTGATTCAGCCCCCTGGCCTCAGTCTCAGGCCACTGTGGGCTATGCAGACAGACGTTTCTGACGTTGTCGAGATGGACAAGATAAGGAGGGTTCCCCCCAGAGAACTGGGCCGCTGCTTCTATGAGATCAAAAAGCTGACCTACTCATCCAGTTCTATGTTTAGAAATTTGCTCCTTTCTGGGAAAGCGTAGAGCTCTGCGGTAGAGTGCGTGCTCAGCATGCACAAGGCCTTGGGCTCAGTCCCCAGTACCACCACTGAAAACGTATAATAAATCTAAATAATTAATTGAAACGTAGATAAAGACACCTAATGACCCGTTCCCCCCTCCAAAAAGATAAAAACTTCTTGTTAAAAAAATTTTTTTTTATTTTATTTTTTTATTTTTTTTAGTTAAAAAGGCAGGAGGAGGACGAGGACGAGGACGAGGACGAGGAGGACGAGGATGAGGAGGAGAAATTAGCTTCTTTCCAACAAGGAGATTTCCAGGTCAAATGGAGAGCCAAATATTTCTATGCTCTAAAACTTCAGCTTTCCACGTATCCTGGCGTCAAAACGTCGGCACGGGTAAAGATTGTTCATCATTCTGTGACTATGCACTTGCTGCATTTTGGAGTGTTCATCTGTCCTTTCTCTTAGGAATAGATGATCATCAGAAATAGCAGTTCTGTTGATTAAACCCCCTTTTAACATATCGTTGTTTCCTGGTCACTAAAGTTACCTAATAATCACTTCACAGTCTATGGAAGTCAAATCATTGTGCTGTACACCTGAAACTGATAGAGGGCTGTATGTCAAACCTATGTCAATAAAACTGAAAAAAGAAAAGAAGAAGAAGAAGAAAAGAAAAGTCTGCTTGCTCGGGGCATCCGGTAAAGGCCCTCTTTCTGAGCGCACAAGGCAACCTCGGGCCGATTCACCCTGTCCCTGAAGAAGGGCAAAAATCCTCCACTCTATCTCCCGTTAGGTCCCGGACACTAGCCAGAGTTCCTCCTCCCTCAACCCCCACCCCGTTCCTGCGTCACACTGTGTGGGCTCAGGCACACAACCTATCGCTTTCCTTTAGCGTGTGGAATGAATATCGCCCGAAGGGAATTTCCTTTGTTGTCGTTTAAATAAACTGACGTGTTAATAAGTGCTCTGGAGGGACACATTCCCTTTGACCTGATCAGCCATAGTGACATCCCATGACCCAGGAGTGTACAATATCATGGATTGGAAAGGATCTTAGAATTCAGAAATCATGGTGACGTGGGTCTGATGACCTAGCTGGCTCCATACAAACCAAGAGATGAAGGTGCCCAACGTTTTCACTCGATGCTGCCTAAGTTCTTGACAGTCACTTTAAAAAAGGAAAAGGAAAATTTGCATGGCACGCTTAGTTTTGAGAATGCTATCTGACTGCATGGTGGAACGCAAGGAAAAGCCGTGACGCTCGCCCACGGTATCGAGAGAAACGCAGAACCGTGTTTCTGGTAGCTTTCTTCACCGCTGCGCAAAGGCGGGAGCGACCGCTACCTCACGCAGAGGAGGAGAGGACGGGTTTCTCGGCCCCGTCACGCAATGCCAGGCAGAAGAAGCCTTCTCCGATGAGACAGAAGCGTGTCAAAGCGCATCCCTGCGTCGAAGGCTTCGGTTTCCCGGGGAAGGGGGTCGAGCCGAGGGACCCAGGCCCCCACGTCAGTCAGTCTTTCACTGGATTCACTGGCCTCGCTGTTACTCCTCAGCGATGGCCCCTCAGATTGCTCTCGTGTGTCTTTACCTTCTGGCTTTAGGAAGGACTTTAAACTTCGGCTGAGGGGCGGGACACCCAGAAGGGTTCTTTCAGTTCACCCCATCTTAGGTATTGCCATATCCAACACGTTGGTTTTCATCCCATCGTGGACCTACCTACCGGAGAGTTTCGCTGCTTAAAAGTCCCCTGTGCTCCACCTATTCATCAACAACCCCCCGCCACAACACACACACCCACACACCCACACACACACACCCACACACCCACACACACACACACCCACACAGACAACCTTCACCACCACCACCCCCGACCCCACTCATCTTTTCACCCTCGCTGGGGCTTTTGCCCTTTTGAGAATGA
This sequence comes from Camelus bactrianus, assembly GCF_048773025.1. NCBI lineage: Eukaryota > Metazoa > Chordata > Mammalia > Artiodactyla > Camelidae > Camelus > Camelus bactrianus. The sequence continues at coordinate 7,014,971 of NC_133542.1, forward strand.
ATGTCATCCAGAGCCGGTACCCTACAGGATGCCACCTTTTCAGATTGGCTTCTTTCAGGGAGTCAGGGGCACGCAGAAACGGCCCCGCCTGTCTCCCACAGGTCTCTCGGCTCCACGGGTCCCTGCTTTCCTTTTTAGAGCCAAATCACATGCTGTGGCACGGACCTAGCCCGGGCGACGTGTCCCTTCACCTCTTGAAGGACGCGTCTGTCCCGGTCGCCTCCACGGTTCCGGCAGTGATGAAGCAAGCCCCTCCACACCCCCACCCCCACCCCGCCCACCGTCCAGGTCCGTCCGCGTTCAGGTTTCCGCGTGGACGGAGCCCCGAGGGCTAGGCCTCAGGGTGAGAGTGGTATGGCGGGTGGCAGGTGGCGCACTGAAGGGTCCCAAATCCGGAGGATGCCGGCAAGGAAGGTCGCCAGGTCAAAACCTTCCTTCCCTCCCTCCGTCTCCTTAGGGTGGATGGCTGGGCCCGTGAATTCAGAGAGGACACGAGACACATGCTGTGAGCCGAGATTTCCAAGCCAGGAGACCTGGTGGAGGGTAAAGAAACGAGTTGATTGGGGGGGGCGGGGGCGATGGGGGGGGCTCTTAGGACTGCAGCCCAGGAGACACAGATGCAAGAAAGAAGCACTGGAAGTGTGTGTCATCAGACTACCCCACGGGGCAAGTGGAGAAGGGGAAACGAAAGAAAACACACCACAAGAGCAAGGCGGGAACTTTGAAACGACCAGGCTGCGGCTAGCAGCTGCTGGCAGATTTGTTTTTGAAACCGGTTGGTGGTGCCCTTGAGCTTGATACAGTTCTGACCACTCATGCCCCCCCTCCCCCCATTGATGCCGGTGTCGGGACCCAGGGGAGGCCACCCCAAACATGTATGTGCCTCCGTGGCACACGGATGGGTTAGAAATGAGAGTGACCGAAGAAGCCGAGGGGCCAGCAGACGCAAGAGGGACCCTCAGACTCTTCTTTCTGTCTCCCTGAAAGCGGGAAATCGATCACTTCCGTGGAGGGTGCCCTCCCTGCATCTGGACTTAGGAAAACACCCTGATCACCCACTGAGAGCCTTCAGGCCCCGGAAGCCTAGAGAAACCAACCAACCTCGTGACTTCTTTCAGGGGCTTCCCCCCCTCCCCAAAACCCAAACTCCGTCTCGATTCTTCACGGACGGGTCACCCAAAACCAAAGGCTCTCAGCCCGGCCCATTTCGCACAAAGGGCTGATTTCTTGTCCTAAAACGGAGAAAAGCTGCCTGCTTCGGGGACACATGAGTGCTTGGATGAAAGACAGTAGGTTCCCTGTCACTCCTGCTCAACGATCCGTCTGGGGTCCATTTTTGGATCAGTCCAGCCCAGAGAACTCAAGATGTGTAGAGGGAGGGGACAACGTCCCCCTCCCTGAAACAGGACTATGTCTGCAACAAAGTTCCTCCCACTGGCCGTCCAGCTCCATTTTGGATGACTGAATCCTGGTTCACCTCATTTGGGTGTTTTGTTTTTGTTTCTGTTTCTGTTTTTGTTTTTGTTTTTGATTAATAGACTTTATTTCCTAGAGCAGTTTCAGGCTCACAGCAGAATTGAGCAGAAAATACAGAGAGTTCTCACATAGCCCTCCCCACCCACACATATATCCTCCACTCCCCTCAACATCTCTCATCAGTGTGGCCTATTTGGTAAAACTGATGATCCGACATGGACACGTTATTATCCATCAAAGTCCATAGTTTACAGGACGGTTCACTCTTGAGGTTGTACGTTCTATGGGTTTTGACAAATGTACAATGACATGCAGCCACCACTATGGTATCCTACAGAATAATTTCATCGCCTTAAAAATCCCTCACGCTGCATCTGTTCATTCCTCCTTCCCTCCCTCTCCCCAAACCCCTGGATACCATGATCTTTTGATTGTTTCTAGAGCTTTGCCTTTTCCAGGATGTCATTTGGTTGGAATTGTACAGTTGGTAACAATTTTCAGACCGGTTTCTTTGATTTAGTAAGATGTCTTTTAAGTTTCTTCCATGTCTTTCACGGCTTGATAGCTAATTTCCTTGTCTTTCGTTCTTTTTTATTTATTTATTTTTTTAAAATGTTTTTACTGCACATATATTTTTAATTTACATATATGTACTGTGCATTGTTTCCAGGAAGGTTTAGAGCTTTAGCTTTTTAAACTTACATACTTATCAAAGGAATAAAGCCAACCACAAAAGAAGAATGAATTCAAAAAGATACACACACCCTGCTATTAACAGCAACATCATTTATGATTGCCAAGATACGGAAGCATCCTAAGTGCACATCAATATTTGAATAGATAAAGAAGAGGGGACACACACACACACACACACACACACACACACATACACACACGTAATGGAATACAATTCACCCATGAGAAAGAAGGATATTTTGCCATTTGTGGCCCTTCCTTTCCTTTTTTTTTTCCCCCTCCACTTTAAAAACCAGAATTTTATAACTGGGATAAACACTTCCATTGAGTCAAAAACAGTAAAATGCCTAGAAATAAACTTAATCGAGGAGGTTATCTATACTCCAGAATCTGAAATGACACAAAGAAATGGAAAGATGCCTTGTGCTCTTGCATTGGAAGAATCAATACTATCAACATGGCCACACTATCCAAAGCAATCCGCAGGTTCCATGCAACCCCTGTCAAAATACTCACGACATTCCTCACAGAACTAGAACAAACAATTTCAAAATTTTTAAGGAACAACGGAAGACCCTAAACAGGCAAAGCAATCTTTCGAAGGTCTCCTCTCCCTCCCTCCCTCCCTCCCTCCCTCCCTCCCTCCCTCTCTCTCTCTCTCTCTTTCTCTCTCTCTCTCTCTCTCTCTCTCTCTCCCCCCCTCTCTCCCCCTCTCTCTCTGCCTCTCTCCCCCCCTCCCTTTCTCTGTCATCTTTTTGTTCTCTTTTCTTAGGATTTGATGACTTGAGACCATCCTTTATCATTCCTTGTAAAGCCGGCTTGATGGTGCTGAAATCTTGTAGCTTTTGTTTATCTGTGAAGCTTTTGATTTCTCCCTCAAATCTGAACGAGAGCCTTGCTGAATAGAGTATTCTTACCTGTCAGTTTTCCCCTTTCATCACTTTAAGTATGTTGTGCCACCCACTTCTGGCCTGTAGAGTTTCTGCTGAAAAATCAGCTGATAACCTTACGGGAGTTCCCTTGTATGTTATTTGTTGCTTTTCTCTCGTTCATTTTAATATTTTCTCCTTATCCTTAATTTTGGTCAATTTGATGACGATGTGCCTCGGTGTGTTCCCGTATGGTACTCTCTGCACTTCCACCTCATTTGGTTATTTAAAGGATCTTCAGTCTGTTCAATTCATAGGAGAGAACTTCCACGTGTATTTCTTCTCAGTTTTATGAAACAAAGAAGGACCCAGGAAACTGGCAAAACATAAATGCTTTTCTATTGGGTTGAGCAAAGACAGGCCCTGGCCGGGGACGGGGGGGGGGGTGCTGGAGGGTCGGGGGGGCGGTGTAGAGAAGGATATAGATCATTGTTAGAGTGCCTGCTTAGCATGCATGATGCCCTGGGTTCAATCCCCAGAACCACCATTAAAATAAATAAATAACCTAATCAAACCCATCCCCCTCCTCCCCCCCCCCAAAAAAAGAAGGAGAAAAGAGTGAGAGACAGAGACAGAGACAGACCATCGGGAAAAGTAGCTGCACTAATACTTCCAAGAAACAGGACAACATAAAGATAATGGAAGAAATGCTGGATAGTGAACAGCCACGGGTGGTTGGCACAGACCCATAGCTTCTGGACTCGCTAAAAAAAAAAAAAAAAAAAAAAAAAAGAATATGAGAATCATATGGATCAGGAGATTGGGTCTGAATTTTGTGCCGTTTGACTTGTGCCAGTTACAAAGGTCATGCACAAGGAAGATGACTGGCTACTTTATTGTCTGAAATGAGACACTTGAAAGTGAAAGGAGGTGCTATACAATCATGCCTGGACTGGGATTTTTCTAAGGGAGCCCAAATCCTTTACAATATATATCATGTTTTCAAAAATGAATATCATTCCTGGACAACATTTAAGCAATTTTTTTCTGTGTTATCAGTAAACATTTTTAAAAAATCAGTAAGAAAGGAAGAGGGAGAGAGAAAGAGAGAGAACAGGAGTAACTATACGCGCGCGTGCGTGCATGCATGTGTGTGTGTGTGTGTGTGCGCGCGCACGTGTGTTGAGGTGGGGGCCTAAAAGAGGGTGAGGATTCTTTTCATCGAGGTCTGTTTGTACAGAATTCTCTCCTTCTCCGCTTTACACTGTGAAGGAAAAGCCCAGCTGGG
>NC_133542.1:7022299-7052299 GCF_048773025.1 Camelus bactrianus
TGAGGCCACGTTCTGGTCCCAGGACGGGGGGGGTCGGCGGGGGAAAGGCTCGGCGCGGGCGGCCATCGGTCCTGGCAGGGCAGGGGAGGGCCGGCGGCGGCGACGAGGAGGGGCCGCTCGCGCGCAAGAGCGACGGCCGGCAGGGGTCGTGGGTGTGGTCGGGCACCAACCCAGGGAAGGGGAAATCTCGAGACACGACCGCGCCGCCGGGGAAACCACCGCAGGATCCCACCACCCCCACACGTGGGGGCGGCCCCGCGACGCCCAGGACGCCGGCCGGCCTCAGCCAACCCTCGGCGGTTCCTCCCACACCCCGGCCCCGCCCGCCGCCGGGACTCGCGCGCAGCAGGCTAACCCCCCCATTCCAGAGGGTAGCCCCTTCCACTCGCTCACTCGTCCGTCTGCGTCTCGTCTGTCCGTCCACCACCACCACCCAGCTTCGTCTGGCTCGCCCCCAGGCCTCGCGGCCCGGGGAAACGCTGCCGAGCGAGGCGGCCCGACCCGTGGCCCACGCACCGCCACCGGTGGCTGCGTCTCGGGACCGGAACAGGTGGGGTGGCTCCTCGCGGCGCGGAGACTGGTGGGGGTGGCCCAAGTCGGGGTGGACCGCCTTCCCCCTCCCCCCACGGCACGCGCCGGGGAGGCCAAGCCCGCGCACACGCGCGCGCGCGCTCGCACGGCCCCGCGCCAGACGCCGGGCCCGGCCCGGCGGAACCCTCCCCCGACTCGGAGGGGGGAGGCGCGGGCCACAGCAGGCCAAGAACAGCACTCGGCCCCACCGCGGGGCCAGCGCAGCCCACACGCCAAAGCGACGGGGCCCTGCCCACACGCCGCGGCAGTCGCTCCCCGTGGAGAGCGACTGCACGCTCTGGATGGAGGAGCGGCGGCTGGGGGTTCCGGTGCCCCCAAGGCTCCCCTCTCAGATCGCTAGAGAAGGCTTTCTCACCGAGGGCGCATCGCCCCCCACCCAGCGTGCCCCGTTCAGGCCTACGGAAGCCCGCCGACGTGTACGCCAGCGGTCGGCTGGGCAGGAGGGGTCTGCGGTAGGGGTAAGCAGCGGGCCAAGAAGCGAGCGTTCGCGGTCGGGACCGGGGAGAGCCCGTGCGTGCCACCTCGCGAGGAGACGCACCCAAGACCGCGTGGGGACGGGACAGACGCCCGCCCCCCACCGGCACATCACCCGGCCCCACCACGATCGCTCCCACGCCCGGGCGCGAACCCCGCTGAGGGGGACCCACCCGGCGTGCGCCCGGCCACGTCAGTCCCCCCCCCCGGTACAGGGTGAGGACTGACGTTCAGGAGGCGGCCCCGGCCCCACCGAGGGTGGGGAGCGGCCACGCCTCGCTTACCGTCTCGACCCCTCCCCCACGCCTCAAGAGAGGCGCTCGGGAGACACGACCACCGCAGGGGTTACCCGAGAGGACTCGCTGGGGACGGGAAGCGATGCCGCCGCTCGGCCTCGGGCACCTGAGGGACAACCTGGAGCGCTCCAGGGGCACCGCAGAGGACCAAGGCGAGACACGCTCACACCCCGACGAGGGGGTACGTGGCGTGGCGGCGGGGCAGCCCTCCCCCGCCGCGGGGGAGGGCCGCTCGCGAGACAGGACGCCGAGCAGGCGAGGAGGCGAGAGTGTCTGCCGCGTCGCAAGACCCCGGCCCCGCCGACACCACAAGGCACGGGAGACCGAGGTCGGGCCGGAGTCCGCACCCCTGCCTCCCCCCCGCCACCCACGGGCGGCAGAGGAGAGGCGAGGGGCCCGCAGGCAGAACGAGAGGAGAAGCCACGTTCGCCATGAACGTCCCCGTCCCTCGTCTGGCGCGGCTTAGGCCCGGCCCGGGGGAGCATGACTTCACCACATCGGTCAGTTGAGTGAGTGAGCGAGCGAGCGAGCCATGTGGGGCAGGGAGGCCCCAGAGGGGAGGGCCCGGCGAGGACAACCACCAGAGGGGCCTGCTTCAGCCTCGCCAGGCGCCACCCACTCCTCGGTCCTCTCCGAGGAGAGCGGCCAACGACCCCAGGCGGGGAATGCCTGACACGCGGCACGGAGCCTACGGGGGTGGGGTCGTGCCGGCCACCACCGGGTGCCTGCGGCGGGGAGCGCACGGGGTAAAAGACCCACGCCGCCACCTCACCCCACCGCCCTCGGGCCACCAGAGACCGGAGGTGGCACCACGGGCCACGTCAGCCGGACGCACACACGAGAGCCGGCGCGCAGGCCCTGGCGGGCGGCTCAAGTGTCAGAAGCGGAGTCGGCTACCAGGCCAGGGCTCACGCAGAGAGAAGCCCAGAGCCTCGCACGCGTCCGGAGACCCAACACTCGGTGACAGACACCGAGGAAGACCGTGTCAGCACCTATCTGCTGGCAGAAAATGCCCAACACGACGGGAAAAATGACAGCGCCCAGAAACGGGGCGGGTCCACGATTTGCAGGGGGGGACCCCGGGACCTCGGTCCGGCCACCTGCCCCCAGCCCTACCCCCATAAATGGCAGCCCCGAAGCTCTCGGGGGCCATCTGATCGACCGGGGTGGGGGGGGTTGGTAGGGGGAGGGGAGAGGGGAGAGGGGAGAGGGGAGAGGGGAGAGGGGAGAGGGGAGGGGAGGGGAGGGGAGGGGGATTAGGAGGAGGCTTAGGAGGAGGAGTGGGAATGGGAATGGGAATGGGAAGGGACGAGAGGGAGACGGGATCAGGCCGGGGACGCCCTGCCCTTTTCTCGCCCGCGTGGCCGGGGACTCGGGGAGATGCCACAGAGGCGCCTCCGACGAGAGGGCCCCCCACGAGGGACCGCTCCCGAGCACCGGGCCCCGGGCCGGGGAAAGCCTGCCTCCCCCACATCCCTCGCGGGACGCCCCCGTGCCGGTCCCCGAGTCCGGATGAAGTCTCGGTCCCTCCAACGCCACCGGAACCCACGCGGGCAGGCTTACGGGCCGGGGGGCACCCCCTCCCAGGCCTCCCGCGCCAACAGGGGCCGGCCCAGCCACGTCTCCGGATCCATCGGGACTCAGAAAACATTTCATCCAAGGAGGCGCCTCCGACGACCGGGAACCCCAGCGCGCCCGTCCCCGGCCTCACCGCACTGGGCCCGGGCCGCTCCTCGCCTCAGGAGCAGTCGTCCAAGGGACGCAGACGAGGGCCTGACCACCTAGCCGCCGGCGGCCCGGGCGCGGGACACTCTCTCCCTTTCCCCCGCGGCGGCAAGGCGCAGGCCGTGTCCGATCGGCTCGGGTCGGTCTCCGCGGCTGGAGGGGCACAGGCGGATGCTGGTCGACCAGGCCAGGCCACACGGCTTCCCCCGGCACACGAGATCCCGGGAGCGCGGCGACAGTCACCCCCTCATCATCCTGCGAGTCCAATCTGCGCCGAGAGCAGGACGCGCCCGCGGCTCAGCGCCACGGGGACTGTCACCGCCGGTGTCGCCAGCCTCCCCGAAGTCTGCCTCGGGCCCCGCCGCCGAGCCCCATCCCTTGCCGAGGTCGCCGACGCTCGGGAGAAGAGGGACGATCTCAGAGCGGCAGCCAGATGGCGCCCGACAACCGTCGCCAACGTCCCCGGAACCGATCCCGACCGCCGCCGGCCGCCCAAACGCCCGAGCTCGTCCCGGACTGAGGCGCCGGGCGGCCCCGTGGCGTCCGCCTCGGAGCCCGCTCACCCTCGTCACGGCACGGCACGGCACGGCACGGCACGGCACGACACGAGGCGACACGACGCGACGCGGCGCGACGCGACCCCGGCACCAGATCAGGGCGGGGAGGACGGAGGGAGCCGGGGTTTGGCAAGACACGGCCGGCCGGGCGGCTGCCGCGAAGGGGACGCGCTCCCCACGCGATTCCCCGGGCGGGGGAGATCACACGGACACGCCGGCGGGGCCGGGGCCGACGCCGCGGGTGGCCCAGAGCGACCAGGACGAGATCCCGGGTTCCCGGGTGGGAGGTTGGGAAGGGGAGGAGGGGAAGAGGGAGGGAAGGCGGGGGCTGGCAAACCGAAACCAGGCGAGCGCTCAGAGAACAACGCAGGAATCGGCTTTGGAGTCCGTCCTCTCGAATGCGGGAGGTCTTTCGAAAGCAGACAGGCAAAGCCCAGAAGCTAGAAAAGAAAGGATGAAGACCGCGAACCCCATCGAAGCGGAAAGAGAAATCGATCTCGGCACAGATCGCGACAAAGCCCAAAGACAACAAACGGGCGCGTGGGGAAAACGCACTCGCGGTCGGTCGTGAGAACACGGACGTCAGCACGGCTGACCACAACCGCAGGAAGGAGGAGGGAAAACAAAAAAATGCGGGCGGGGGTTCGGGGGGGGCGAGTCGATAGCCACCCGCTCGGTAAATCGAGGTTCAGTGCATCTACACAGAGCAACACTGTGCATGCGCATCCGCGTGTCTGGGTGTGCGTGTGTGTGTCGGTGTGTGTGTTTGACACAGTCAACGTGGACAAGGAAACTGTAGCCCCATCCGAAAAAAAAAAAAAAAAGAAAGAAAAGAAAGGAAAGAAAGAAAGGAAAGAAAGGAAACAAAGAAAGGAAAGAAAGGAAAGAAAGGAAAGAAAGGAAAAAGGAAGGAAGGAAGGAAGGAAGGAAGGAAGGAAGGAAGGAAGGAAGGAAGGAAGGAAGGAAGAAAGAAAGGAAGAAAGAAATGAAGAAAGAAAGGAAGAAAGGAAGAAAGGAAGGAAGGAAGGAAGGAAGGAAGACAGAAAGAAAGAAAGAAAGAAAGTAAGAAAGTAAGAAAGTAAGAAAGAAACAAAGAAAGAAAGAAAGAAAGAAAGAAAGGAAAGAAAGGAAAGAAAGAAAGGAAAGAAAGGAAAAAGGAAGGAAGGAAGGAAGAAAGGAAGGAAGGAAGGAAGGAAGGAAGAAAGAAATGAAGAAAGAAAGGAAGAAAGGAAGGAAGGAAGGAAGGAAGGAAGGAAGGAAGAAAGGAAGAAAGGAAGGAAGGAAGGAAGAAAGGAAGGAAGAAAGAAATGAAGAAAGGAAGAAAGGAAGGAAGGAAGGAAGGAAGGAAGGAAGGAAGGAAGGAAGGAAGGAAGAAAGGAAGGAAGAAAGAAATGAAGAAAGAAAGGAAGAAAGGAAGGAAGGAAGGAAGGAAGGAAGGAAGGAAGGAAGGAAGAAAGAAAGAAAGAAAGAAAGAAAGAAAGAAAGAAAGAAAGAAAGAAAGAAAGAAAGAAAGAAAGAAAGAAAGAAAAAGAAAGAAAGAAAGAAAGAAAAAGAAAGAAAGAAAGAAAGAAAGAAAGAAAGAAAGAAAGAAAGAAAGAAAGAAAGAAAGAAAGGAAACATGAAAACAAACGACAAAACCCACCACCAAAGGGAAATCAAGTTGTAGAACTACTCTGGGGTTTAAAAACAAAAACAAAAACACCGTAGAAAAAGCACAACCGCAGCCCATCAGGGGTTCCTCTCCTCAACAGTCCAAGAACTCGGTCAACTCCACCTCCTAGAAGCCAGAAAACCAGGGATGAAACACACGCAGGAGATCCAAACGGACGTTTTCAGTTTAAAAGAAAAGAAAAATTTATTTTTTTCCTCCCCCAAATGGGGGAGGGGGCGAGGGGGAGGATGGAGCGTAGAACTCAGCGGCAGAGTGCCTGCCCAGCACGCGCGAGGTCCAGGGTTCGATCTTCAGGACTTCCGTTCAAGTCAATAAGGAAGTCGGTAAGTCAGGCAATCACTAAGTCAGGCAACAAACCAGCAAAAGAAACGAATTACCTCCCCTCCCCGAATAAACAAACAAGCACCGAAAGCAACAACAACAGCAAGAACCAAAAAAAAAAAAAGGCCTAAATAAATAAATAAATGTAAGTAAGTAAATAAATAAATAAGTAAACAAACAAACACAATTTAAAAAAGGGGAAAACGCACACATTTCCGTTTCTAAGAGATATCCGGACAGGCCCAGAACCTGGAATCTCGACAGCAAGTTCCAAAAACAAGCAGAAAGTGCCTGCTCCTGACGGAACACGTGATAGAGACCTCCGTTCGAGATGGGGCCGGGTGGGCGGGCTGGCAGGCGGACACAGAGCTCTCGACTCATACCTGACAGAATCCGCTCTCCGACAGAAGACAGAAGGCAACACGGAACAGGGGTTGGTGGTGGGGGCGAGGGGGAGAGGGCGAAACGGAGGTGGAGGAAAGCCATTAGGGAAAACAGGACAGAAGTCCCTCAAAACATTCCACAGAAAACTCCTGGAAGACCCGGCAGTTCCACTACGGGCCCGCGGATGGACGAATGGACAGTGCCACGTGGTCTGGAGAGACCTATACCTAGAGGGGATGATGTTAACTAAGTGACTTAAGTTCGAGAGGGATGTTGTCACTTCGAGGCAGAATCCCCAAGACAATACGCAGGAACACATGCAAGGAAGCTGAAACAGGCTCATGGATACCAAGAAGGAACAATGAGTGCAATGGGTGAGGGAGAGGAAAAAGTACAAGCTTCCAGTTAACTCCAATTAATAAATACACAAATTACGGGAGGTCATGGACAGCAGGGCGAGTAGAGTCAATCCATACTATTGTCATGACGCTGTCCGGTGACGGATCCGTAACCAGACTCATCACGGTGATCATCGTGGAACATGGAAGAATCCCGAATCGCTATGTTGGACACGTGAAAACGGACATCCCATTGTCAGGTCAATTATGAGAGAGAGTAGGAGAGAGAGAGACAGAGAGAGAGAGAGAGAGAGAGAGAGAGAGAGAGAGAGAATTCTCACTGTCTTACCGGAAAAAAAAAAAAAAAAAAAAAAAGAGTTCAGTGAGATAAAGAGTGGATGTAGGTGAGGGCAATAGGTGGAGGAGATGAAAACCACGACGGCGACACATGTGCGGCATCCCACACGGTGGCAGTGCAGTGTGATCCTATGCATGCTCAGCTGTCTCCTAGCCACCTCCAAGTTGACATCCAGGGTCATCCTTTTAGGTTTCGTGGCTGCACCTTCGTCTGTCTCGGGCAATACTCTCCCTTGATTTTCCATGGGGGAAGGGAGGTGGGGTGGCCGGGCGGGCCACACCACGACACACCGCGTCGCGCGTGACCTGGAAAACAGATACACACCCGCCCACCACCCACGGGCTCCGAAATCGGTCACTGGTCACGACGCACACTTCGTCGGTCCCTTACGGAGCGATGGCGGACCAAACAGGCAGCGGCCAACTTTGTCGTGCACACAATGACGGTTCGTCCCTCGTGGAAACAAACTGATGACGAGACAGCGTGGTCAGGGGGCGGGTGTCCTTTCAGGAAGACAGAGTCATTGAAAGTCCCGCACACGGGAACTGTGCCAAGGGAGATCTCCATCACCCTACCCAACCCTGATCCAAATTCTCGTTCGGGCAGCTAAGGGTCAAGGTCAAAGTTTCTTTCTTCCCGGGGCAGGGGTCCTTTTGGGCCTCGATGGTTGTTCAACTGGAGAGATCACCCTTGGGCTGCATATACACTTCGGGGTGGTCCATAGGGTTCCACGACAGTCCCGCCACCAGGCAGGTGGTTCCACCTGATGAAACCGGTCTGGTCTTTCGTTCCAGGAAGACAAAGGTCCGTGGCTGAAGCCAACGAGAAACCCACGGTGTGAGTCCGGAGCGCCACCAGTCAGGAAGATGTCTAGGCGTCGGGCTCGAAGAGGCTCGGGTGGCCTGAAAAACGCATGCGGGTTCAGGTCCACTTTCTGAGTGGCCTCCACAGCAACGGGCAGGAGGAGGGTCTCGAGAGGGGACACGGCAGTGACCTCTCTCCAGCGGATGTCCAGCTGCTCAGCCCGGCTCGGCGGGGCTTCAGGGAAAGGGCGGCTTTGGTTCTCGAGGATGCCAAGTCCAAAGCGGGAGAACCATGGGCAACGGGAGTCGGAAGAGCGTTGGCCAACCATCGGAGAAAACTCGAAGCACGCGTGACGTGGCCCAGCGTATCAGTGGAAGGCGGGGCGGGGCGGGGAGGGGGAGGGTGGCGGGAAGCACGCAAAGATGATGACACAGAACCGCATTCTCATCTCTATCACGCTGTACGAGAGTTTCCACTGAGACATGCTCCCCTTCCCCTGGTCTCTCCAAGGACGCGCATTTCTACCAAAAAATCACCCCCATTCAGACTTGTCGGCTGGCCAGATCAGCATACTTCCACGAAATTCGGCCTGAAGAGGGACAGACGTCCACGAAGCATAGCCATCGCCCCTAGAGGCTCTCGGACACCCGCTCTGCTGGAACGTTTCCTAAGGACGGCAGACGAAGACGGTCTCCACATGCTTTCCAGGAGACGTTCCTCAGAACGAGACCGTGACTGTTCCGAAGCCCGAATCGGTCACAGCAAATGTTCACGAGGAAGTCACGGTGAACCATCTGGGACACCAGTCTTTCCCAACCGGTCCACGTAGGGACACGATTTGGTCCTAGCCAGAAACAGACACTTTCTCCTCACAGCATCCTTTTATTTTAATTTAATTTAATTTAATTTAATTTAATTTATTTTATTTTATTTTATTTTATTCTGTTTCATTTTGTTTTGTTTTATTGTATTGTATTGTATTGCATTGTATTGTATTGTATTGTATTGTATTGTATTGTATTGTATTGTATTGTACTGTATTGTATTGTATTGTATTGTATGTTTACATATGTACGTATGTAAGTAAGTATGTATGTATTCCGGTCTGTCTGTCTGTCTGTAGGTCCATCCATCCTCCGAAGGTATACCAGTCATGTCGGCCAACACACTGACAGATCTCGAGTCTTTTCTGTCAGAAAGATATTAAAGCACGTCCCCTTCGACTCATGGAGCCAGGAACGAACGCTTCCGTATCTCATCTTCTTTGGAAACGATCTAAACATTCCAGGGACGTCGCCAGATGCTTCAGTTGCAAGGGACCAAAAACTACGTGGAGGAGGCACCAATTTTTCAGAGATGGACCGCCTCCCCCCCCCCCACACACACACTACCCCCTCGGACTGCTTGGGGTGTGAACACTTCCTGAGACTTGAGACCGAGCCAACCATCGCTCCCAGACTCTTTTTTTTTTTTTTTTTTTTCCTGGCTGACACGTTTTATGACAGAGATAACCCACAGGAACTTAATGGATTCGGGGTAAACCTAGGGAGGCGAAAAGTTTCACCTCGAATGCTGCTCGTCACAATCAAGACATGGCTCTTTTCACGAGACCGATCCCTTGACATTTGCTTTTCTGGATGAAAGGATCTGTCCTAGATCATGTCAACCTGAAGGAAAACATTTGGGTTCCTTCCTGTTCGCATTCCCTGCCTGCATGTTCCCTTGAAAACCAGTTCCATAGAGCTCTTTCATGAATGAACTCTGGCAAGTGTATGTGGAGGAAGAAACATGCCAGGCCTACAAGCCGGGGACATACACAAGTGCCTACATGCATACATGCATACATGGGACCGGGCCCTTTCCAGATCCTTGGACGGCAGTACCATAGAAATGAGGATGGCTTCCACAAGACTCTCAGGCAAGCCAAGCTCTTTTGCGAAAGCGATAGCTTGTGCACAAAGGAGAAGGTGGCATGAGGGGAGAGGGAGGGGGAGTGCCAGCTCCCTGAGCAGCAGGGGCCATGCTTTTCTACCTAAAGGAAGGGCTTTGTCTCAGGATCACTGATCACTTCCACAAATCATCCGATATCTTGGATCGGCCGCAGGCGGCTCCAGGGTGAAGAGCCATCGCCCCAGGCTCTGTGGGGAATAGAGAAGACTTCCGTGAGGGGAAAGAAACGCATGAGAATTTTCTGCAAGAAAGCTCAGGAACAGATAATGTAAACACGGAGAGTTGAGCTTCCTGTCTCGTGACAACTAGGTCTACTGGGTCATGTCACAGAGAGCAAGCGAATCCTTTATTCCCCTGAGCCTTTTTCTTTTTCTTTCTCTATCTTTCTTTGTTCTTTGTTCCCTTTAGAGTGTGTGTGTGTGTCTGTGTGTGTGTGTGTGTGTGTGTGTGTGTGTGTGTGTCTGTGTGTGTCTGTGTGTGTGTGTGTGTGTGTGTGTGTGTGTGTGTGTCTGTGTGTGTGTCTGTGTGTGTCTCTGAAACTCAGGTACTGCCCTGTCTCATACAGACGAGACCAGCAGATCGACATGACCAGAGATTTTGTAGCTTTCATTTAAAAACTATAGGTCACTCACGAGTCGGGTAGGACGGGTGCTGCGTCCAGCGCAGCTCGGGACCGTGTCTGAGGACGGGCGACGCAAGAATGAAGAAACAAAGAGACCAAGTAAAGAGCGAAAATGGGACCAGGGGACTCAAGGTCTCGTGGATCTAGAGTGCCAAAAGCCTGGTCGACATCCTGTTTATTGGGAGTATACGGCTCAGGGAAAAAAAAAAAAAGGAATGCGATCAAAGAGGTGGGGCTTTAGATATTTCATGCCAGAAGCACGAAGTTCTGCTTGCTGGCTAACTGATTCATTTCAGGCCTATCCCTTCCAGGAACAATCACCCTCCTCGGGGGATGCAAAATTTCTAAGTGTATCCTGTGATTGCCTCTGGGACATCTCGAGATAGCAAATATTTCCCCGGGGTTAAACCACATGCTTTCCTGCCAGAACCAAGTTCTGTTAATGGATGATCTGGCTTCCCATGACCGTCCATTGTTTTACCCTAAGGAAATATCTGCCATCTGTTGCGCCCTCACGGTCAATCTCAGGATTGCCCCTCACACAATTTCTTGAGCATCATACATGTTATAGGTCATCGACTGTGTAAAACATGAAAACAAAGCAGGCGTGTGCATTTTTAAGCAAGTAAGTGTGAATGTAAGATTTTACGCTCATGGAAATGCTGGTGCAGCTTGGTTTCTAGTTGCTGGTTCTCCAGCAGCTTGTTTCCCAGCAGACGCGTAGGACACTAGAGAACCCACTCACTCAGAAAGAACCGATGGGACGGGTAAGGTTTTTCGGCTCGGAGGGTGAAAGCTTTTAAACTCTGTGTGGAAAAAAGACGTTTCAGGTGTATATTTCTCCTTAAGAAGGCTGCGAATTAGAGTTTCGACGAGGGAGACCACGCAGCAGTGTGTACGTTTAAAAAGGCCTCCGCGTGCCCCTCCCCACCCTTTTTTGTTTGTTTGTTTCTTCCATTCGGTTTCAGGTTCTACCTGATTCAGCCCCCTGGCCTCAGTCTCAGGCCACTGTGGGCTATGCAGACAGACGTTTCTGACGTTGTCGAGATGGACAAGATAAGGAGGGTTCCCCCCAGAGAACTGGGCCGCTGCTTCTATGAGATCAAAAAGCTGACCTACTCATCCAGTTCTATGTTTAGAAATTTGCTCCTTTCTGGGAAAGCGTAGAGCTCTGCGGTAGAGTGCGTGCTCAGCATGCACAAGGCCTTGGGCTCAGTCCCCAGTGCCACCACTGAAAACGTATAATAAATCTAAATAATTAATTGAAACGTAGATAAAGACACCTAATGACCCGTCCCCCCTCCAAAAAGATAAAAACTTCTTGTTAAAAAATTTTTATTTTATTTTATTTTTTTATTTTTTCAGTTAAAAAGGCAGGAGGAGGACGAGGACGAGGACGAGGACGAGGAGGACGAGGATGAGGAGGAGAAATTAGCTTCTTTCCAACAAGGAGATTTCCAGGTCAAATGGAGAGCCAAATATTTCTATGCTCTAAAACTTCAGCTTTCCACGTATCCTGGCGTCAAAACGTCGGCACGGGTAAAGATTGTTCATCATTCTGTGACTATGCACTTGCTGCATTTTGGAGTGTTCATCTGTCCTTTCTCTTAGGAATAGATGATCATCAGAAATAGCAGTTCTGTTGATTAAACCCCCTTTTAACATATCGTTGTTTCCTGGTCACTAAAGTTACCTAATAATCACTTCACAGTCTATGGAAGTCAAATCATTGTGCTGTACACCTGAAACTGATAGAGGGCTGTATGTCAAACCTATGTCAATAAAACTGAAAAAAGAAAAGAAGAAGAAGAAGAAAAGAAAAGTCTGCTTGCTCGGGGCATCCGGTAAAGGCCCTCTTTCTGAGCGCACAAGGCAACCTCGGGCCGATTCACACTGTCCCTGAAGAAGGGCAAAAATCCTCCACTCTATCTCCCGTTAGGTCCCGGACACTAGCCAGAGTTCCTCCTCCCTCAACCCCCACCCCGTTCCTGCGTCACACTGTGTGGGCTCAGGCACACAACCTATCGCTTTCCTTTAGCGTGTGGAATGAATATCGCCCGAAGGGAATTTCCTTTGTTGTCGTTTAAATAAACTGACGTGTTAATAAGTGCTCTGGAGGGACACATTCCCTTT
This sequence comes from Camelus bactrianus, assembly GCF_048773025.1. Lineage (NCBI taxonomy): Eukaryota > Metazoa > Chordata > Mammalia > Artiodactyla > Camelidae > Camelus > Camelus bactrianus. The sequence continues at coordinate 7,034,525 of NC_133542.1, forward strand.
GACCTGATCAGCCATAGTGACATCCCATGACCCAGGAATGTACAATATCATGGATTGGAAAGGATCTTAGAATTCAGAAATCATGGTGACGTGGGTCTGATGACCTAGCTGGCTCCATACAAACCAAGAGATGAAGGTGCCCAACGTTTTCACTCGATGCTGCCTAAGTTCTTGACAGTCACTTTAAAAAAGGAAAAGGAAAATTTGCATGGCACGCTTAGTTTTGAGAATGCTATCTGACTGCATGGTGGAACGCAAGGAAAAGCCGTGACGCTCGCCCACGGTATCGAGAGAAACGCAGAACCGTGTTTCTGGTAGCTTTCTTCACCGCTGCGCAAAGGCGGGAGCGACCGCTACCTCACGCAGAGGAGGAGAGGACGGGTTTCTCGGCCCCGTCACGCAATGCCAGGCAGAAGAAGCCTTCTCCGATGAGACAGAAGCGTGTCAAAGCGCATCCCTGCGTCGAAGGCTTCGGTTTCCCGGGGAAGGGGGTCGAGCCGAGGGACCCAGGCCCCCACGTCAGTCAGTCTTTCACTGGATTCACTGGCCTCGCTGTTACTCCTCAGCGATGGCCCCTCAGATTGCTCTCGTGTGTCTTTACCTTCTGGCTTTAGGAAGGACTTTAAACTTCGGCTGAGGGGCGGGACACCCAGAAGGGTTCTTTCAGTTCACCCCATCTTAGGTATTGCCATATCCAACACGTTGGTTTTCACCCCATCGTGGACCTACCTACCGGAGAGTTTCGCTGCTTAAAAGTCCCCTGTGCTCCACCTATTCATCAACAACCCCCCGCCACAACACACACACCCACACACCCACACACACACACCCACACACCCACACACACACACACCCACACAGACAACCTTCACCACCACCACCCCCGACCCCACTCATCTTTTCACCCTCTCTGGGGCTTTTGCCCTTTTGAGAATGAATGTCATCCAGAGCCGGTACCCTACAGGATGCCACCTTTTCAGATTGGCTTCTTTCAGGGAGTCAGGGGCACGCAGAAACGGCCCCGCCTGTCTCCCACAGGTCTCTCGGCTCCACGGGTCCCTGGTTTCCTTTTTAGAGCCAAATCACATGCTGTGGCACGGACCTAGCCCGGGCGACGTGTCCCTTCACCTCTTGAAGGACGCGTCTGTCCCGGTCGCCTCCACGGTTCCGGCAGTGATGAAGCAAGCCCCTCCACACCCCCACCCCCACCCCGCCCACCGTCCAGGCCCGTCCGCGTTCAGGTTTCCGCGTGGACGGAGCCCCGAGGGCTAGGCCTCAGGGTGAGAGTGGTATGGCGGGTGGCAGGTGGCGCACTGAAGGGTCCCAAATCCGGAGGATGCCGGCAAGGAAGGTCGCCAGGTCAAAACCTTCCTTCCCTCCCTCCGTCTCCTTAGGGTGGATGGCTGGGCCCGTGAATTCAGAGAGGACACGAGACACATGCTGTGAGCCGAGATTTCCAAGCCAGGAGACCTGGTGGAGGGTAAAGAAACGAGTTGATTGGGGGGGCGGGGGCGATGGGGGGGGGGCTCTTAGGACTGCAGCCCAGGAGACACAGATGCAAGAAAGAAGCACTGGAAGTGTGTGTCATCAGACTACCCCACGGGGCAAGTGGAGAAGGGGAAACGAAAGAAAACACACCACAAGAGCAAGGCGGGAACTTTGAAACGACCAGGCTGCGGCTAGCAGCTGCTGGCAGATTTGTTTTTGAAACCGGTTGGTGGTGCCCTTGAGCTTGATACAGTTCTGACCACTCATGCCCCCCCTCCCCCCATTGATGCCGGTGTCGGGACCCAGGGGAGGCCACCCCAAACATGTATGTGCCTCCGTGGCACACGGATGGGTTAGAAATGAGAGTGACCGAAGAAGCCGAGGGGCCAGCAGACGCAAGAGGGACCCTCAGACTCTTCTTTCTGTCTCCCTGAAAGCGGGAAATCGATCACTTCCGTGGAGGGTGCCCTCCCTGCATCTGGACTTAGGAAAACACCCTGATCACCCACTGAGAGCCTTCAGGCCCCGGAAGCCTAGAGAAACCAACCAACCTCGTGACTTCTTTCAGGGGCTTCCCCCCCTCCCCAAAACCCAAACTCCGTCTCGATTCTTCACGGACGGGTCACCCAAAACCAAAGGCTCTCAGCCCGGCCCATTTCGCACAAAGGGCTGATTTCTTGTCCTAAAACGGAGAAAAGCTGCCTGCTTCGGGGACACATGAGTGCTTGAATGAAAGACAGTAGGTTCCCTGTCGCTCCTGCTCAACGATCCGTCTGGGGTCCATTTTTGGATCAGTCCAGCCCAGAGAACTCAAGATGTGTAGAGGGAGGGGACAACGTCCCCCTCCCTGAAACAGGACTATGTCTGCAACAAAGTTCCTCCCACTGGCCGTCCAGCTCCATTTTGGATGACTGAATCCTGGTTCACCTCATTTGGGTGTTTTGTTTTTGTTTCTGTTTTTGTTTTTGTTTCTGTTTTTGTTTTTGTTTTTGTTTTTGATTAATAGACTTTATTTCCTAGAGCAGTTTCAGGCTCACAGCAGAATTGAGCAGAAAATACAGAGAGTTCTCACATAGCCCTCCCCACCCACGCATATATCCTCCACTCCCCTCAACATCTCTCATCAGTGTGGCCTATTTGGTAAAACTGATGATCCGACATGGACACGTTATTATCCATCAAAGTCCATAGTTTACAGGACGGTTCACTCTTGAGGTTGTACGTTCTATGGGTTTTGACAAATGTACAATGACATGCAGCCACCACTATGGTATCCTACAGAATAATTTCATCGCCTTAAAAATCCCTCACGCTGCATCTGTTCATTCCTCCTTCCCTCCCTCTCCCCAAACCCCTGGATACCATGATCTTTTGATTGTTTCTAGAGCTTTGCCTTTTCCAGGATGTCATTTGGTTGGAATTGTACAGTTGGTAACAATTTTCAGACCGGTTTCTTTGATTTAGTAAGATGTCTTTTAAGTTTCTTCCATGTCTTTCACGGCTTGATAGCTAATTTCCTTGTCTTTCGTTCTTTTTTATTTATTTATTTTTTTAAAATGTTTTTACTGCACATATATTTTTAATTTACATATATGTACTGTTCATTGTTTCCAGGAAGGTTTAGAGCTTTAGCTTTTTAAACTTACATACTTATCAAAGGAATAAAGCCAACCACAAAAGAAGAATGAATTCAAAAAGATACACACACCCTGCTATTAACAGCAACATCATTTATGATTGCCAAGATACGGAAGCATCCTAAGTGCACATCAACATTTGAATAGATAAAGAAGAGGGGACACACACACACACACACACACACACACACACACACACACACACACACATACACACACGTAATGGAATACAATTCACCCATGAGAAAGAAGGATATTTTGCCATTTGTGGCCCTTCCTTTCCTTTTTATTTTTCCCCCTCCACTTTAAAAACCAGAATTTTATAACTGGGATAAACACTTCCATTGAGTCAAAAACAGTAAAATGCCTAGAAATAAACTTAATCGAGGAGGTTATCTATACTCCAGAATCTGAAATGACACAAAGAAATGGAAAGATGCCTTGTGCTCTTGCATTGGAAGAATCAATACTATCAACATGGCCACACTATCCAAAGCAATCCGCAGGTTCCATGCAACCCCTGTCAAAATACTCACGACATTCCTCACAGAACTAGAACAAACAATTTCAAAATTTTTAAGGAACAACGGAAGACCCTAAACAGGCAAAGCAATCTTTCGAAGGTCTCCTCTCCCTCCCTCCCTCCCTCCCTCCCTCCCTCCCTCTCTCTCTCTCTCTTTCTCTCTCTCTCTCTCTCTCTCTCTCTCCCCCCCTCTCTCCCCCTCTCTCTCTCCCTCTCTCCCCCCCTCCCTTTCTCTGTCATCTTTTTGTTCTCTTTTCTTAGGATTTGATGACTTGAGACCATCCTTTATCATTCCTTGTAAAGCCGGCTTGATGGTGCTGAAATCTTGTAGCTTTTGTTTATCTGTGAAGCTTTTGATTTCTCCCTCAAATCTGAACGAGAGCCTTGCTGAATAGAGTATTCTTACCTGTCAGTTTTCCCCTTTCATCACTTTAAGTATGTTGTGCCACCCACTTCTGGCCTGTAGAGTTTCTGCTGAAAAATCAGCTGATAACCTTACGGGAGTTCCCTTGTATGTTATTTGCTGCTTTTCTCTCGTTCATTTTAATATTTTCTCCTTATCCTTAGTTTTGGTCAATTTGATGACGATGTGCCTCGGTGTGTTCCCGTATGGTACTCTCTGCACTTCCACCTCATTTGGTTATTTAAAGGATCTTCAGTCTGTTCAATTCATAGGAGAGAACTTCCACGTGTATTTCTTCTCAGTTTTATGAAACAAAGAAGGACCCAGGAAACTGGCAAAACATAAATGCTTTTCTATTGGGTTGAGCAAAGACAGGCCCTGGCCGGGGACGGGGGGGGGGCGGTGCTGGAGGGTCGGGGGGGCGGTGTAGAGAAGGATATAGATCATTGTTAGAGTGCCTGCTTAGCATGCATGATGCCCTGGGTTCAATCCCCAGAACCACCATTAAAATAAATAAATAACCTAATCAAACCCATCCCCCTCCTCCCCCCCAAAAAAAAAAGAAGGAGAAAAGAGTGAGAGACAGAGACAGAGACAGACCATCGGGAAAAGTAGCTGCACTAATACTTCCAAGAAACAGGACAACATAAAGATAATGGAAGAAATGCTGGATAGTGAACAGCCACGGGTGGTTGGCACAGACCCATAGCTTCTGGACTCGCTAAAAAAAAAAAAAAAAAAAAAAAAAAAAAAAAAAAAAAGAATATGAGAATCATATGGATCAGGAGATTGGGTCTGAATTTTGTGCCGTTTGACTTGTGCCAGTTACAAAGGTCATGCACAAGGAAGATGACTGGCTACTTTATTGTCTGAAATGAGACACTTGAAAGTGAAAGGAGGTGCTATACAATCGTGCCTGGACTGGGATTTTTCTAAGGGAGCCCAAATCCTTTACAATATATATCATGTTTTCAAAAATGAATATCATTCCTGGACAACATTTAAGCAATTGTTTTCTGTGTTATCAGTAAACATTTTTAAAAAATCAGTAAGAAAGGAAGAGGGAGAGAGAAAGAGAGAGAACAGGAGTAACTATACGCGCGCGTGCGTGCATGCATGTGTGTGTGTGTGTGTGTGTGCGCGCACGTGTGTTGAGGTGGGGGCCTAAAAGAGGGTGAGGATTCTTTTCATCGAGGTCTGTTTGTACAGAATTCTCTCCTTCTCCGCTTTACACTGTGAAGGAAAAGCCCAGCTGGGCTAACAAGCTAAGTCGCAAATCTAAGTGTAACAAGTGTCGGATTACTGATCTGAGTTCTGCTGGGCTAACTCGTAAATCTAAATTAATAAGTGCCGGTTTGCTGATTCCCTGTTCATATTTTGCTAGCCAGCTGGATTTTCAAAGAGACATATCTGGCCTTGAAATGTTGGTTTGCTGCCTCACTGCCTCTACTTTCGTGATAATGATGTTGCTAAAGCTATTGCGTGCCTATTGGCCGAATACCCCAAGCTGGTACTTAACCCTATAAAACCTCATGTGCACGTCTTGGAGGTGCTCAAGGCTTAGGAGCAGAAGCCCCTCTGAGCCCGCCGGCGTAATAAATCTGAGTACTCCAACCCTCCGAGTGGTGCTTGTTTCTTGGCCGGCCTGTCATTTCCATAACAGCACCGTTGACAATAAGAACGTCACTCTCGTTCCGGCATAAAGAAGACATCTGGGGAGGGTGGGGTGGGGGGTGGGGTGTAGATCTATGTTATGTCCTGATTCCAGGAAGGAAAGGGGCAAGGGTCAGCGTGCCCTTCTTTCTGGGGTATCTGTCTGTTCGCTTTTGGTGTTCGGCTGGTTTGGTTATTTCAGCTTTCTGTTTGGTTCCTTTCACAGATCCAGTGGCTCAAAACAGCATTCTGATTTTCTTTTCTCCTGGGGTTTGGTTTTTGATAGGTAGAGGGACAGGGCCCACGCAGGGGTGGGGGTGGGGGGTCACTGTGCCGGAGAAAGGGAGGCGGCTGTGGTGAAATCATCGATCAGAGGGGATTTCTACGAGAGGGACTCTCCGAAGTGAATGGGGTCCAAGGAGATCAGCAGGGTTTCTGTGTGCTCGTTTGGTTTTGTTCGTGCGTGTGTTTGTTTTTTCTGGACGAGGCCAAAGAACTCTTCAGGTGGAGGTGTGTGTCCAAAGGGTCTGACAGGATGGGAGGATGCGGGGCGAGTCAGTCCATGTGCCCAGAAAGAGAGAGAATCTGTCATAGCTGAGACTCAGGCCTTTTTCAGACCTAGGCCCAGAGAGCAGTTCGGCTCCGAGCATTCACGGAGAAGTTCGCCGCCACCTCAGTCCTGTCCCCCACCCCCGCCCTCCCCCACGCCTCAGCCCCCAGTGAAGGAGGAATCATGAAGTGGCCGCACTTAGGCTAAGCCAATTTTTGGCTTTATGCTTACTGCTTGCTTTTAGAACGATCAGCAAACTCGACTGACCAGACACCGCTCCCAGCTCCAGGCCCACTGTTAAAAACAGCTAAAGTTGTCGATTCTAACTGTTTGATTTGACCTTCCTCTGATCGTTCAACTTGACAATCATGTTTGGCGTCTGAGTCTTTCCCCAGGAAGGGAGTCACGGGAGGATAAGCTCAGGAGAACGACCAGCCCCCTCCCACCCCCCACCCCCCACCCCGAGTTCCTCCGTGGCGCTGGTGCCGCCGGGTGAGTCTGACCAGATAAAGAAGGTCACGGGCTGATGACCTACTAGACCACCAGGAGGTCCCATGTTATCAGACACTCATCCAGATTTAGGAGCAAGTTTCATCAGAGACCCTTGTTGATCATGAGCACCTTTTGTGCTCCCGCCTGTTGTGATTCCCTTTCATGCTCCAACCTGTTCGTCCACAGAAGCATGAAACCCCAACCCCAAGACGGGTTCACAGTTTGGAGGGCACTAGCCTGCTGTGAGTCCCCTTTGCCCAGCAAAGCAATCAAGCTGCCTCTTTTCTTCTAAACTCTAAGACCCTGTCTCTGGGTTATTTGGCTCGTCAGGGACGGGGTCGGGGAGGGCGATCTTTCGGCAACACCCGCAGAAGTTTCCCTGAGTGGCAGGAACCAGCGTGGCCCTCAGGCCTCAGCCCCGCAGGCAGGCAGGCAGGCAGGCAGGCAGGCAGGCAGGCAGGCAGGCAGGCAGGCAGAGTTGGAGCGACCGTTGGTCCCGCCCCCGCCCGCGCACCACCCCCCCCCCCCGCCCCCGCCGCTGCTTCCGCCGCCGCCGCCGCCACCGCCGCCGCCGCCGCCTCACAGGCCTTCTCCACCGATCGGTCCCAAATCGACTGACTGTCTCCTGGAAGCGGGGGCGGGGACGTCAGGAGGATCCATTCGGCAGGGCCTCGTTCAATCGCTTCATTCAAATGCAGAAAGCTCTGTGCTCAGGTCAGAGCCTTTGACTTGGCCTCCGGCTCCTCTCTGTTGAACGGCTTTTGTTCTTTGGTTTCAATTTCCCCACCCTTAGGCCACCCCGTCCCAACTGCACGGAGGGAGGCGGGAGGGAGGGGGAGAATCTCGCCTGGTCTCAGGCCAAAGGAGTCCCCTCCTTTTCCTAATCTGGGTAAACCCCACTACACCGTTTGAGAATCATGGAAGGGCATGGAAGCAGACCTCTGACTTGATAGATTCCTCTGGGATGGGAGACTTTAAAAAAACAAAATTCTTTTTCCCCTGCTTCCAGGGAGGCAGAAAGGAGGGCCAGAGTGTTCCTCTTGCCTCGGGCAGTTCTTTGTTTGTTTCTTTCCTTCTTTTGTTAAATCATTTTTTTTTCCTTTTTTTCTTCCAGTTTTATTGAGACAGAGTTGACATACAGCAGTGTATACTTTGGGGGGGGGGGCGGGGAGAGGAATTCGATTTTATGTATTTATTTTTGACCGGAGGTACTGGGGATTAAACCCAGGACCTTGTGCTTGCTTGCTAAGCACACACTCTACCACTGACCTATACCCTCCCCCTTGGCCAGTTGTGAAGTCCCTTTCATTCAGCATAGTCCATCGGGCACATTTTGGGGCAGCCTACTCTGGACCCCAACATTTCCCTATTCTGTAACTTCCCTGGAAGTTTTACACATTAAAAGCTGGGCTGTTGACTGTGCATGTGCGTCCATGCGTGCGTGCGTGCGTGCGTGCGTGCGTGCGTCTGAGCGTGCATGCGTGCGTGTGGTGTGGGGGCAGGAGGGAGGGAATAGTTTCCTAGAGGGCCTGCGTTTCATGGACCCAGTTTCTTAGTTCTGAGAACAGGTCTGTTCAAGGAAACAGTTGTAGTATCTCGTCTCAGGAGGCGGTGGTGTCGATGGGCTTCTGAAGCTAGGCCTAGGGAGCAAGCAGTCAGGTATCGCCTAAGAGGCACTTGTGTGGAAAACCAAAGTACAGCACAAAAGTTAATCATTGGAGCAGATGAGAAACCAGATTCAGGGCCGGGAGTAGGGGGTCAGTCTAGTAGGAGATTTCCACACATCGGGGTCATCGAAATGGCTCGAGCAGTTTGAAATGCCTCTGATGATGTCCTGGGGTGTTCGGCTCAACTCTCTGAGCGGCTCCTCCAAAAACAGGCCCTAGGATGGTTTCCACAGGAGCTGTTGTGGCCATTTCTCTGACGTTTACCTCCCGTTGTCCAGCTTCAGTCTGCAGGGCTTCAGGAGACGGAGCATTTTAGTACTCAATGATGCCAAGACAAAAGGGTGAGAGAAAATGGGAAACGTTCGTGGAGATGGTCCTAGGCAGATAGTGGAGGCAACTAGAAGACCTTCAGTCTCCGGGCCGGCTTTCAGGTTGAGACAAAAACCCTAAGGCAAGCGCTTGCTGCCACAGCACATCGACTAACACGGGAACCATCCAGAGAAGATCAGCACGGCCCCTGAACGTGGACGACACACGCACATACGTGAAGAGTTCCGTAGCTTTAGTGATGTCAGTCACCCAGAGGAAGACAGATATCCTATGCCATCACTTCTAGGTGGGATCTGAAAGTAAGTCAAGACACCCATCCATACATAAATAACTCCATTTTAAAAAGACTCCAAGGAACCTATTTACAAACCAGAAACAGACTGGACTCGCAGACATGGAAAAGAAACCGATGGTTAACACAGGGGACAGGGTAGGGTGGAGGAATGGGGGAGGGCAGAGGGATAAATCAGGAGTTTGGGATTAGCAGATATAAACCACCCTATACAAACTAGGTACACAAGTAGGTCCTACTGTCTAGCACAGGGAACTATGTTCAATAGCTTGTAATAACCTATCCTGAAAAAGTATACGTGTGTGTGTGTGTGTGTGTGTGTGTGAATAAGTGAATCACTATGCCGTACGTCATAAATGAACACAACATTGTAAGTCAACTATACTTCCATTGACAGAGAGTTCCTACAATAAACAGGCAGGCAGGCAGGCAGGCAGGCAGGCAGGCAGGCAGGCAGGCAGACAGACAGACACAGACACAGACACAGACACACAGACACACAGACACAGACACACAGACACAGACACACACACACACACACACACACACACACACACACACACACACACACACACCACAGACACAGGGGAACCCTAAGGAAAACGAGTAGCACTAGTATCTCTTATCCATGCATGTCTATCCCAGTTTAATGGAAACCTAAGTTTTTGCCTCCAAGTCAATGATGCTAATAACTCTGCTGCCAAGAATAGAAAAATCCTCACGGAGGATTTCTGAATCCCAGAAGGGTCAGGGAGGGAGAAAAAGAGAAAGGGTTCCATTCTGCTGACAGAGGTATGATATTTACCATGTGGGTGTCCGCCTCTAAAAGGGAAGGAAGGGGAAAAAACAAAAGTTTATTTTCCCTTGTATCTGAAAAGAAAAAAATTTAAAACTCAATCCTCTTGGAGACAAGAAGTCGTACACACCTCATGTCACTGATTCTCCTCCTCCACCTCCTCCTCCTCCTTCCTCTACTTCTTCTTCTAGTCTATATCTCCCATGGATTCTGACGACCTTGCCTGATGATGGCGGGTGATGGGGGCAGAGATCGATCCTTCTGAGAAGTAAGTTGGCAAGCGCTTTAGTGAAGCCTCGTAGGATTTACCCAGCGAAGCGAGTGCCTTCGTCCCTGGAGGCTGCGGAAAGTATGTCCCCAAGTCACATACGCATGTGTTTGTCTTTTGTTGTCGTCGTTGTTGTTGTTGTTGGTGGTGGTGGTGGTGGTGGTGGTGGTGGTGTGTGTGTGTGTGTTTGTTTGTTTGTTTGTTTGTTTGTTTGTTTGTTTGTTTGTAGCAGTGTCCTGGCCATGCTGATGGCATCAGGCTTGCAGCGGGGGAAGGAAGGCTTCAACCCCTTTGGAAGTCATACCTACCATCCCAAGAACGTCTGGATGACCCCTACTATGTGGCAGTTGAATGGGGGCCAGTTACTGGGGTTCAGCGGGTCCAGAGAGAGGAGGTCTGAGGCCTCTGGGGACAAAACGTTTGTACGTATGTATGTATGTGTGTATGGCCAGTTGACTGTTTTTGCGGTCCTATAGGAATCTTCCTGCCCCTGTCTATTGAACAATGGGAGTCATCTTCCAAGTGCCCTGACACCAGACACCACGGTGGGTGAAGGAATGCGGGTGGGGTGGGGGTGGGTGGGGGAGGTCATCCAGGGAGCTGGGAGAAACCGAGCACGTCCGTGGGTCGGTGGGTCGGCCTGTCGGATGGTCGCCATGCTGGGTTTCCCCTAACCCAGGCCATTTGCCGAATGGACAGAACAGACTGGGGCCACGTGTGCCACCCACCCTCTTTCCGGAGGCTGTGGTCCACTGTGTTTGCATGAAAGTCAGTGAAGGAGGCATCTCCTTGGGACTCGGTTCCGTCCCTTTCACGAGAGCCTCCACTTTGGATGACAGCCAGCCAGCCAGCCAGCCCTCGATGCCAGGGCAGTAGACGACTGCCAGGAATATCCCATCCTTTCTGGAACCCTGAGTGTACCCACCTGTACAGACACAAGGCTGAAGAATACATGACGTTCCTTCCTAGTTGACAGCACTCCCCATGTCACTGAAACAGTGTCCAGTACGCTGACGTCATCTCCTCCCTCTCCCACACCCCCGCACGCGCACAAACACGCGCGCGCGCGCGCGCGCACACACACACACACACACACACACACACACACACACACTCTGTCTGTCTGTCTGTCTGTCTGTCTGTCTGTCTGTCTTCTAAGGATGGAGAAGAGTTTGCTGAGCTATTTCGGGTGCCCTCTCATCCTAGTTCCTATCTCCAAGTTGGTTCAAAGTCCAAAAGGCGGTCAAGCACTTAATCAGATAGGTCCCTCGTAAAGAATGCCTCCCACATCACGACGACAGGCTTCTTAGGCCAGCCGAGAAGCTCCTTCAGTTCTGCGCCCATCTTGGCTCTAAGTTGATATCAGTCTGTTACGGAAATGACAGGCCAGCCAAGAAACAAGCACCACTCGGAGGGTTGGAGTACTCAGATTTATTACGCCGGCGGGCTCAGAGGGGCTTCTGCTCCGAAGCTCTGAGCACCTCCAAGACGTGCACATGAGGTTTCATAGGGTTAATTACAAATATGGGTCTATTCGCCAATAAGGCTCAAACAACAAAAAGCAAAGGATCAGTACACTGGAGCTTATCAATTTGGAACAGATCACGTTACTGACACTTGTTGAGCTTGGATTTACGAGTTAGCTTGTTAGCCCAGTAAACTGACACTAAACTTCAGATTTACGAGTTAGCCCAGCAGAACTTAGATCAGTAAACGGACACTTATCACACTTAGATTTGTGACTTTAGCTTGTTAGCCCAGCTGGGCTTTTCCTTTACAAGTCCTCCAGGATCCAAGAAAGCCACGTTGGAAAACAAGTGGTGATTCTGATGGGACAGGAGATCAGTCATTTGGGGGCGAAGGGTGGGGTAGGGAGACATACCAGCCAGTCTGTCTGTTTTCACCCAGTGTGGGAGCCGTCCCAAAGAGATAACTCGAGAAGAGAGAAACAGGGAGTTGACAAAGAACACGTGCAGTGGCGTGCCCTCCCCCCCACCCCAGGAGAAGGCCAAGCCAGAAGTCCCTCCGGATGGCGGGCTCCGGACTCCGGCTTCCAGGGGAAGCGATTTTTTTTTCCTCCCCATTTCAGGCCCGGAAGAAGAGGGAGAGGCAGAGTGTCCTTCTCGGGCATCCGCTGTTTCTGAAGCACGCTTGTTGCCAAAAGTTCGGCCCCCGTCCCCGACGAGCCCAAGAATCCAGAGACAAGGTCTTGGAGCTTAGAAGCAAAGAGGCCATTTTATCGCTCTGCCGGGCAAAGGGGATTCACAGCAGGCTAGCGTCTTCAAAACTGTGTACCCACCTTGGGGATGGAGTGGGTGGGGTGGTTCTAGAGCCATAGCTCAAACAATCGGGCATCGATCACCATCCACAGAATCGTTTTCTCATCAGAAGACTCAGAATGGTGTCACGATGCCTCCAGGTGACCCATTCTATAGAGGCTGGTGGTTAGATCTCGTTATCTCATAAGCACTCAAGGTGTGGCCTTCTTGGTCACTCAGGCTATTTTGTCAGGTCACTAGTCCCGTGACCGACCTTCTCCTCGGAGAAAGACTCAGAGACCCAGCATGATGATGACTTTCAATGAGTGAAATACAGTAGAAACAGTAAGATCGATAGCTTCCAGTTTCAACAACAGGCCTGGAACCGTGAGCAGCAACCAGTCAGTCAGGACAGTTGACCGTTTTCAGGGCGAGCATAAGAAACCGAATGACACCCCCCCCCCCCAGCAAATGAATGAATGAATGACCTAATGATCCTCCCCTCCCCCCCCCGCCAAAAAAAGAAGAAGCAATCCGTTAGCCTAATTCCGGCCATTTTATTCATCCTCCTTCACCCTGAAGCCCCAGTCACCCACGTGCCACAGTGGTCTGTTTTCTGGTTTCCTCCACCACCCCACCCCCCACCAACCACCACCCCGCCAACATCCCCCTATGCCCAACCACCGCCCCAAGTGTGGGACTGGACGGGGGTGCAGGGGGGCTGAGGGGGCGGCAATGGCGGCTTGAGGTGAGGGTGGGGAGTGTTCCGCCCAGATCGTATAGGAAGCTCAAACACAGCTGCAGTACGAGACAAGATGGTAGATTTCTGTGGGTCCTCCCTCCTCTTAAAATCCTTCCTAAGGAGGAGACAGACAGAAAGAGAAACATCACCCTCACTCCCAACGCCTCCTGCGCCCTCGATGCGCCCCAAAACAACAACAAGAAAAACAAAAACAAACACGACCACAAATAAGTCGCTATCCCTGGGGAAGAAGGATTCGATGGCATGGGGATATCATTCTAAAATTCATTCCCTCTTCATCACATTTCATGGAAACCGATTGCAATCTATGAGGCCCTGTGAAGGTAGGGGTTGGGGGGGTAGGGAGGAGGGAGGGAAGTGAAGGGGGGAGAGAGAGAGAGAGAGAGAGAGAGAGAGAGAGAGAGAGAGAGCAGAGGAGAGGAGGGATAAAAGGGGAGAGGACAGGAAAGGAGAGGAGGGAAAAGAGGGGAGGGGAGGGGAAATGAGAAGAGGCGAGGGGAGAGGAGAAGAGGGAGAGGAGAGGAGTGGAGGGGAGAAGAGAGGAGTGGAGGGGTGAGGGGGAAGGGGGGAGAACAGGGAAGAGGAGAGGAGGGGAGAGGAGAGGAAAGAGAGACAAGGGAGACAGACAGACACGCATGCGCGCGCGCGCGCACACACACACACACACACACAGAATAGCGAAATGGAGAGAGAGGCAGAGAGAGAGAGAGAGACAGACAGACAGACAGACAGACACGGATCTAGGTCAGGGACACTACACATGGGTATTCTTCTGAGTGATTTTATGTGTTTTCTCAATCGCCACCTCTATGGAGATAAAAATCGCTCCCATAAGATGAAGGGAGTCCTTCTGCCACGGCCCGCGGCCCCGCCCACCAGCACCGCTTGTGTTTGTCAGGGATTCCAAGCCAAAGCACGTGGAGGAGCGGGAGAGCTTCCTGGCAGCCCAAGGAGGAGGAAAGTCCGGCAGCATGAGAGAGGTGGTTGGCACGGGGAAGCTGGAGGCCGGCTGACGAGAAGATGGGTGAGGGGGCAGGGAGGAGGGTTTCCCAAGTTGGAGAGCCAAGACGAGGGAGGGGAGCTGTCGGTGGCTGCGTTCTGACCCCGACCCCAACCCTGACTGGAGCGGATCCCTGAAAGGAGGCGGTTCGGGCTCTCTGGCCGAGAACGCCCCTCTCTTCCTCTTTGTGCAGAAACACCTTCCGCGGACCGAGAAAGTCCATCCCGAGACCCTCGTCGGAAGAGTCCTTTCCAGACCCATCACGATCCTCCTGGGCCTAGGGGTCCAGGGGATGGGGCGGGGCCTCCATTCGATCCGTCTTCCGTCCGTCCGTCCGTCCATCCACAAGATCTTGAACATCCATGTAGGATTCTGGATGGTAGCAGTTTTCCAGGATCCTCCAAATCCTTGTAAGTCCTCTCCTGGCAGATTCGACCCCTAGGTCGTACCGCGCAGCACAGGGCACTAGATTCAGTCCCTCGGGACGAGGGTTCCTGAAAAAGACCAGGAAAAAGAAGAACAGAATCACTATGGTGTGCACCAGCCAGAAACCAGCACCACCTTGTCACTCGAACAGACTTGCAAAAGGCGGGGTAGGGAGAGAAAGTCATAGGATGGCTACCATCCCTCCCACCCCCACCCCACAAGCCAAGCCCCAGACCATCGTCATCCCTGCTCCCCCTCCCCTCCCCTTTCCTCTCCCTTCCCCCTCCCCCTCCCCCTCCCCTCCATCGACGCCCGCCTCCCGCTTGTACCCCACTCCTCTGAACCCAGCACCACCCACCCCAGCCTGGACGGGCTCGGCTCAGATCGGCTCGGCTCGGCTCAGCCCGGCCCGGCCCGGCCCGGCCCGGCCCGGCCCGTCCGTCCGGTCGACTTCTTCGCAGGGTCTAAAATAGCGCCCGGCCGACAGGCAGGTGGCACATGGCACATGGCAGGGGAGCGAGCGGGACGGTTCGGGATCTCTGGGTGGCAGGGACACGCGGCCGGACAACCTGGCGTGCGTTTCTCCGCTCGGGGGGGCCTCGACCAGAGACCGTGGTACGGGGAACGGGGACACACACACACACACACACACCACACACACCACACACACACACCACACACACACACCACACACACCACACACAGACACACAGACACACAGACACAGACACAGACACACACACACACACACACACACACACACACACACACACACAGACACACACCTTCACCCCCACCCCCAAACCTCTGACAGCTTTCGTTTGTTTTCGGCCGACCGTCCCTCGATGAGGTACGAGTGCCTTGGCTGGGGCTGGGGGGGGGGGTGGAGTTCCTCCCTCCACAACGACCCCACACGGGCTCTGTTCTGGTCACCCGAGTCCTCTTCCAAGTCAGACCACAGGCCTCCATCACCCGGCGCGAGCACTCGGGGAAACAGTCACCATCCTCATCGCTCCGCTCCACCTCTACACGTGAAGAACTGTTCCCAGCCCACGCCACTCCACCCCACCCCACGCCCCGATGCCACCCACCGCAGTGGAGAGAAACGAGACGAATCCACAGACGTGCATCAATCCGATGAAGAAAACGACGGCCCTATTCCAAGGAAGCATAGATATCTAGGTAGGAGATTCATCGAGTACTATGGAGGCGGTGGGAAAGGGGGGGGTTGCGGTGGGGAGGGTCTAGAGATCAGGCAGTACAGCCCATGCTTAGCATGCAAAAAATAAAGGTCCAGGGTTCAATCCCCAGCACCTACTCTTCAAAAATAACCCGAGAAGAAGCAAGACGGCGGAGTAGAAGGACGCTCGTAGCTCACCCTCTCCCACAAATACACCAAAACTCACATCGACGGACCCACTCGGCCAATCAGACCACCTGCGGAACTCCGACAGAACACCGCCCTCTTCGAAAGACAAAGACGCCCAAAATCTGGTAGGAGAAAAGGAGAAAAGAAAGAGTCAAAAGCAAAACAGTGCGGGAGGGACCGGCAGAGGAGGAATAGGGCTCGTTCGCCAAACCTCCCCCTCTCCCACGGAGAGGCCGACGGGACGGTGGGGGAGCCTCCGAGTCTCTGATCTGCCCGGAGCGCCCCTTGACCGACCGATCCAAGTGAAACGGGCACAGAGGGTCCCCGCGACACCCAGCCCGAGTCGCAGGCCGGCAGCCGGGGGCCGGGACAGGCCGCACGAGCCGGGCAGAGGACCGTGTCGGCGGCACCACGCGCCGTGGCCGGGAGGGGATACAGAGCAGAACAACCCGCCCCCCCAACCCGTCCATTACGGGGAAAGAAAGGCAAAGCAACACGGCCGGTGTGCCCTGGGGGGAGGGGCGCCGTAGCCTCCATCTCCTCAGACCCGCGGCGCCATCACCGGCCCTTCTCGCGAGAAGAGAGGCGGGGCGCAGCCACAGCCGCCATAGCCCCTGGCGCGCGGCGCGCAGCGCGCGGGCGGGGGCGGGAGCGGGGGCGGGGCCGAGACTCGAATCCGCACCCGTGGGCTCTGCAACCTCCTAGGCAGGACTGAGACTCGTTTTCAGCCTGAGGCAGATATTATATATCTGCCCCGGTACCTCAGAGAACTCGCGCCACCAAGACTAAGAAGGAGCCGAGTTTTGGAATGCAGCAGGGGCGGGGCGGTTCCACGGTCTTCCCCGAGCCCACCTACGGAGAGGAGCGCCGACCCGAGGCGGAGCACACAGCCGCACAGAGCAGCGGAGCGACCGGCGCCGGGAGAGGGCAGGCGGCCAGCCACCCTCCCTCCTTCCCGGCAGGAACGCAGCATCCGAACGCGGTGCCAGGAGGGGGCGCGATCTACTTGCCCACAGGCACCGAGGGCAGCACAGAGGCCCGCGGAAAAAGCAAGCTGAGTTCACGAAACAGGGCGACGACAGAAAGACTTCTCGGTGAAACCGTTAAGAGCGCACCGTCTCCAGGAGAACACATCCTTTTTTTTTTTTTTCCTCTTTTTTTTTTTTTTTTTCGTTTCCTTTGTCTTTTTTAATCTCTTTTATATCGGTTTTACCTTCTGTTACCTTTTTAACCTTTACTTTTGAACAGTCGTATACGTTTACGGTTTTAATCCCTTTTAAATGTTTCATTTCAAGTCTTTTCATTATTATTATTTTTAAACATCCACCCCCTTCCCTTTTTCATTCTCTTGGTTTTGATCTCCTGTTACTGGTTATTCACAGGTTTCAAATATTGTTTCTCGATTTTTTTCCTCCTTTTTATTAAGGTTATTAAAAGACGTCTCAACTCGATCGCTATTCTGCTTCCACTTACTCTTCTATTCATGATTACACACCGTCTTCAAACCTTTTCTTTCTCCCGTCTTTTAAAATCCTCTGTTTTATCTTTTGTTAAAATCTGTTCTATTTCCGATTACCTTTTAAAAATTTACTTTTGAAACAATTGTATATTATTTTCTGATCTTTTCTATTTGTTTTTAAAGGCTTTTAGAAGACGTCTCAACTCAATTGCTATTCTGCTTCAACTTGCTCTTCTATTATTGATCGTACACTGTTTTCAAACCTTTTTTTCTCCATTCTTTTAACATCCTGCCCCCACCCCCCTCTCTCCCTCTCCCCCTCTGTCTCTGTCTCTGTCTCTCTCTCTCTCCCCCTATCCCCCTCTCTCTTTTAAAGTTTTATGCCTGCGTAGGCTTTCGAT
>NC_133542.1:7062299-7063864 GCF_048773025.1 Camelus bactrianus
CGACCACCACACCCCGGCCACGGCCGGGGGTCCTCGCCGCCGCGGGCCCTCGACACGGGGCCACACCGGGCACCGGCCGGCCACCGCCCACGCCACCGAGTCCCACACGCCAACGCGTGCCGACGGCATCCTAAGCCCACTCACTCCCCACGAGGCCGGGCGGAGAGGGCCCTCCCCCCGCGTCCCGACGACAGACCACCCTCCTTCCCACCTCCACGCCCCCAACCCCCGGCAGGACCCCCAACCCGCACACGCGTTCCCGGGGTCCCCCTTCTCGCCACGGGGGACGAGGGGGGCCCACGATGGGACGCGGGCCACAAGCGGGCAGGGCGCCTCGGGCGCGTGGGGCGGGAACCGGGAGGCGAGAGGAGAGAGCCGGCCGGACGGGGAGAAGAGGCCCGAAGCTCGCTCGGGTGGGGGGAAAAGGCGAGAGGAGTGGCACGTGGCAAGGCGGGGCGCGGCGGGATCGGAGGAGCAAGAGGGCCCGACGACCGGCCCGGGGGAACCGGGTCCAGGGCGAGCAGCGGGAGGCGGCCACGGCCGGGAGGAGCGGCCGGCGCCGGGAAGACGAGGGCGCGGCGTGGGGAGGGGAGGGGAGGGGGGCGGGCACGGCCCACAGAGCCCTCGGACCCGCCTCTCGGGAAGTGGCGGGGAGATCGGGCGGGAAGAGAGAGAGAGGGAGGGAGAGAGACACGGACGCCGGAGGCGCCGCGGACAGACGGCCGTCCGGCCGAGACCACGGGTGGGGGCGCGCGGTGCCCAGGAGGAGGAGGGGGGACGGCGGGACGCGGGCGGGGGAAGGGAGGCGAGCGAGAGCCGCCCCACAACCCCATCCCTTTCACGCCAACCCGCCTGTTTCCCTCTCCCTCCCCTCCGGGACGACCGCCGGCCCGGCCCGGGCCCGGGCCCGGCCCGGCCCGGCCGCGGCACACCTCCGTACGCCGTCTCCTCCCTCAATCCCTCCCCCTCCCGTCCGACGGTCCCGCGCCGCACGGGTGGGGAAAGCTCGCGAGCAAGCGGGCGGGCGGGCGGGCGGAGGCGTCGGCGAGGCGCCCTCGCTTCGCTTCGCTTCGCGCCGCTCTGCTGCTGCTGCTGCGCGCGCGTTAATGATCCTTCCGCAGGTTCACCTACGGAAACCTTGTTACGACTTTTACTTCCTCTAGATAGTCAAGTTCGACCGTCTTCTCAGCGCTCCGCCAGGGCCGTGGGCCGACCCCGGCGGGGCCGATCCGAGGGCCTCACTAAACCATCCAATCGGTAGTAGCGACGGGCGGTGTGTACAAAGGGCAGGGACTTAATCAACGCAAGCTTATGACCCGCACTTACTGGGAATTCCTCGTTCATGGGGAATAATTGCAATCCCCGATCCCCATCACGAATGGGGTTCAACGGGTTACCCGCGCCTGCCGGCGTAGGGTAGGCACACGCTGAGCCAGTCAGTGTAGCGCGCGTGCAGCCCCGGACATCTAAGGGCATCACAGACCTGTTATTGCTCAATCTCGGGTGGCTGAACGCCACTTGTCCCTCTAAGAAGTTGGGGGACGCCGACCGCTCGGGGGTCGCGT
>NC_133542.1:9834364-9864364 GCF_048773025.1 Camelus bactrianus
GCCACCGCCAGGGGCCCGCGCCGGAAACCCAGACGCGAGTCGGCCGCCGGGGTGCGACACGGGGTCTCACCGCCACGGGCCCTCCGGCACAGGGGCGGCCCCGCGGCACCCAAGGCGCGCCGACTGGCCCTCTCCTCGGCACCCTCACGGGGGGCCCAACGGCCACCCTCGCCCGACACCGCAGGGCCTCAGGACGGCCCACCGCAAGGCTCTCCCGCCGCACGGGCCGGCGCTGCCCCGCCCCGCCCCGACGCGCACCCAAACAAACGTTCGCGCCGTGCCGAAGCACCCCACCTCCCCCCGTCGGGTCCGACGACGCTTCACCCGGGGCCGCCTCCAGGGGAGGGACAGCACCCCACAACGCGGTGAGGCCACGTTCTGGTCCCAGGACGGGGGGGGTCGGCGGGGGAAAGGCTCGGCGCGGGCGGCCATCGGTCCTGGCAGGGCAGGGGAGGGCCGGCGGCGGCGACGAGGAGGGGCCGCTCGCGCGCAAGAGCGACGGCCGGCAGGGGTCGTGGGTGCGGGCGGGCACCCACCCAGGGAAGGGGAAATCTCGAGACACGACCGGGCCGCCGGGGAAACCACCGCGGGATCCCACCACCCCCACACGTGGGGGCGGCCCCGCGACGCCCAGGACGCCGGCCGGCCTCAGCCAACCCTCAGCGGTTCCTCCCACACCCCGGCCCCGCTCGCCGCCGGGACTCGCGCGCAGCAGGCTAAACACCCCCATTCCAGAGGGTAGCCCCTTCCACTCGCTCACTCGTCCGTCTGCGTCTCGTCTGTCCGTCCACCACCGCCACCCAGCTTCGTCTGGCTCGCCCCCAGGCCTCGCGGCCCGGGGAAACGCTGCCGAGCGAGGCGGCCCGACCCGTGGCCCACGCACCGCCACCGGTGGCTGCGTCTCGGGACCGGAACAGGTGGGGTGGCTCCTCGCGGCGCGGAGACTGGTGGGGGGGGCCCAAGTCGGGGTGGACCGCCTTCCCCCTCCCCCCACGGCACGCGCCGGGGAGGCCAAGCCCGCGCACACGCACGCGCGCGCTCGCACGGCCCCGCGCCAGACGCCGGGCCCGGCCCGGCGGAACCCTCCCCCGACTCGGAGGGGGGAGGCGCGGGCCACAGCAGGCCAAGAACAGCACTCGGCCCCACCGCGGGGCCAGCGCAGCCCACACGCCAAAGCGACGGGGCCCTGCCCACACGCCGCGGCAGTCGCTCCCCGTGGAGAGTGACTGCACGCTCTGGATGGAGGAGCGGCGGCTGGGGGGTCCGGTGCCCCCAAGGCTCCCCTCTCAGATCGCTAGAGAAGGCTTTCTCACCGAGGGCGCATCGCCCCCCACCCAGCGTGCCCCGTTCAGGCCTACGGAAGCCCTCCGACGTGTACGCCAGCGCTCGGCTGGGCAGGAGGGGTCTGCGGTAGGGGTAAGCAGCGGGCCAAGAAGCGAGCGCTCGCGGTCGGGACCGGGGAGAACCCGTGCGTGCCACCTCGCGAGGAGACGCACCCAAGACCGCGTGGGGACGGGACAGACGCCCGCCCCCCACCGGCACATCACCCGGCCCCACCACGATCGCTCCCACGCCCGGGCGCGAACCCCGCTGAGGGGGACCCACCCGGCGTGCGCCCGGCCACGTCAGTCCCCCCCCGGTACAGGGTGAGGACTGACGTTCAGGAGGCGGCCCCGGCCCCACCGAGGGTGGGGAGCGGCCACGCCTCGCTTACCGTCTCGACCCCTCCCCCACGCCTCAAGAGAGGCGCTCGGGAGACACGACCACCGCAGGGGTTACCCGAGAGGACTCGCTGGGGACGGGAAGCGATGCCGCCGCTCGGCCTCGGGCACCTGAGGGACAACCTGGAGCGCTCCAGGGGCACCGCAGAGGACCAAGGCGAGACACGCTCACACCCCGACGAGGGGGTACGTGGCGTGGCGGCGGGGCAGCCCTCCCCCGCCGCGGGGGAGGGCCGCTCGCGAGACAGGACGCCGAGCAGGCGAGGAGGCGAGAGTGTCTGCCGCGTCACAAGACCCCGGCCCCGCCGACACCACAAGGCACGGGAGACCGAGGTCGGGCCGGAGTCCGCACCCCTGCCTTCCCCCCGCCACCCACGGGCGGCAGAGGAGAGGCGAGGGGCCCGCAGGCAGAACGAGAAGAGAAGCCACGTTCGCCATGAACGTCCCCGTCCCTCGTCTGGCGCGGCTTAGGCCCGGCCCGGGGGAGCATGACTTCACCACATCGATCAGGTGAGTGAGTGAGCGAGCGAGCGAGCGAGCCAGCCATGTGGGGCAGGGAGGCCCCAGAGGGGAGGGCCCGGCGAGGACAACCACCAGAGGGGCCTGCTTCAGCCTCGCCAGGCGCCACCCACTCCTCAGTCCTCTCCGAGGAGAGCGGCCAACGACCCCAGGCGGGGAATGCCTGACACGCGGCACGGAGCCTACGGGGGTGGGGTCGTGCCGGCCACCACCGGGTGCCTGCGGCGGGGAGCGCACGGGGTAAAAGACCCACGCCGCCACCTCACCCCACCGCCCTCGGGCCACCAGAGACCGGAGGTGGCACCACGGGCCACGTCAGCCGGACGCACACACGAGAGCCGGCGCGCAGGCCCGGGCGGGCGGCTCAAGTGTCAGAAGCGGAGTCGGCTACCAGGCCAGGGCTCACGCAGAGAGAAGCCCAGAGCCCCGCACGCGTCCGGAGACCCAACACTCGGTGACAGACACCGAGGAAGACCGTGTCAGCACCTATCTGCTGGCAGAAAATGCCCAACACGACAGGAAAAATGACAGCGCCCAGAAACGGGGCGGGTCCACGATTTGCAGGGGGGGACCCCGGGACCTCGGTCCGGCCACCTGCCCCCAGCCCTACCCCCATAAATGGCAGCCCCGAAGCTCTCGGGGGCCATCTGATCGACCGGGGTGGGGGGGTTGGTAGGGGGAGGGGAGAGGGGAGGGGGATTAGGAGGAGGCTTAGGAGGAGAAGTGGGAATGGGAATGGGAATGGGAATGGGAAGGGGAAGGGACGAGAGGGAGACGGGATCAGGCCGGGGACGCCCTGCCCTTTTCTCGCCCGCGTGGCCGGGGACTCGGGGAGATGCCACAGAGGCGCCTCCGACGAGAGGGCCCCCCACGAGGGACCGCTCCCGAGCACCGGGCCCCGGGCCGGGGAAAGCCTGCCTCCCCCACATCCCTCGCAGGACGCCCCCGTGCCGGTCCCCGAGTCCGGATGAAGTCTCGGTCCCTCCAACGCCACCGGAACCCACGCGGGCAGGCTTAAGGGGCGGGGGGCACCCCCCCTCCCAGGCCTCCCGCGCCAACAGGGGCCGGCCCAGCCACGTCTCCGGATCCATCGGGACTCAGAAAACATTTCATCCAAGGAGGCGCCTCCGACGACCGGGAACCCCAGCGCGCCCGTCCCCGGCCTCACCGCACTGGGCCCGGGCCGCTCCTCGCCTCACGAGCAGTCGTCCAAGGGACGCAGACGAGGGCCTGACCACCTAGCCGCCGGCGGCCCGGGCGCGGGACACTCTCTCCCTTTCCCCCGCGGCGGCAAGGCGCAGGCCGTGTCCGATCGGCTCGGGTCGGTCTCCGCGGCTGGAGGGGCACAGGCGGATGCTGGTCGACCAGGCCAGGCCACACGGCTTCCCCCGGCACACGAGATCCCGGGAGCGCGGCGACAGTCACCCCCTCATCATCCTGCGAGTCCAATCTGCGCCGAGAGCAGGACGCGCCCGCGGCTCAGCGCCACGGGGACTGTCACCGCCGGTGTCGCCAGCCTCCCCGAAGTCTGCCTCGGGCCCCGCCGCCGAGCCCCATCCCTTGCCGAGGTCGCCGACGCTCGGGAGAAGAGGGACAATCTCAGAGCGGCAGCCAGATGGCGCCCGACAACCGTCGCCAACGTCCCCGGAACCGATCCCGACCGCCGCCGGCCGCCCAAACGCCCGAGCTCGTCCCGGACTGAGGCGCCGGGCGGCCCCGTGGCGTCCGCCTCGGAGCCCGCTCACCCTCGTCACGGCACGGCACGGCACGACACGAGGCGACACGACGCGACGCGGCGCGACGCGACCCCGGCAACAGATCAGGGCGGGGAGGACGGAGGGAGCCGGGGTTTGGCAAGACACGGCCGGCCGGGCGGCTGCCGCGAAGGGGACGCGCTCCCCACGCGATTCCCCGGGCGGGGGAGATCACACGGACACGCCGGCGGGGCCGGGGCCGACGCCGCGGGTGGCCCAGAGCGACCAGGACGAGATCCCGGGTTCCCGGGTGGGAGGTTGGGAAGGGGAGGAGGGGAAGAGGGAGGGAAGGCGGGGGCTGGCAAACCGAAAGCAGGCGAGCGCTCAGAGAACAACGCAGGAATCGGCTTTGGAGTCCGTCCTCTCGAATGCGGGAGGTCTTTCGAAAGCAGACAGGCAAAGCCCAGAAGCTAGAAAAGAAAGGATGAAGACCGCGAACCCCATCGAAGCGGAAAGAAAAATCGATCTCGGCACAGATCGCGACAAAGCCCAAAGACAACAAACGGGCGCCTGGGGAAAACGCACTCGCGGTCGGTCGTGAGAACACGGACGTCAGCACGGCTGACCACAACCGCAGGAAGGAGGAGGGAAAACAAAAAAATGCGGGCGGGGGTTCGGGGGGGCGAGTCGATAGCCACCCGCTCGGTAAATCGAGGTTCAGTGCATCTACACAGAGCAACACTGTGCATGCGCATCCGCGTGTCTGGGTGTGCGTGTGTGTGTCGGTGCGTGTGTTTGACACAGTCAACGTGGACAAGGAAACTGTAGCCCCATCCGAAAAAAAAAAAAGAAAGAAAAGAAAGAAAGAAAAGAAAGAAAGGAAAGAAAGAAAGGAAAGAAAAAGAAAGGAAGAAAGGAAGGAAGGAAGGAAGGAAGGAAGGAAGGAAGGAAGGAAGGAAGGATGGAAGGAAGGAAGGGAGGAAGGAAGGAAGAAAGGAAGGAAGGAAGGAAGGAAGGAAGGAAGTAAAGAAAAGAAAGAAAAGAAAAAAAAGAAAGAAAGAAAGAAAGAAAGAAAGAAAGAAAGAAAGAAAGAGAAAGAAAGAAAGAAAGAAAGAAAGAAAGAAAGAAAGAAAGAAAGAAAAAGAAAGAAAGAAAGAAAGAAAGGAAAGAAAGAAAGGAAAGAAAGAAAGGAAAGGAAGAAAGGAAGAAAGGAAGAAAGAAAGGAAGAAAGAAAGGAAGAAAGGAAGAAAGAAAGAAAGAAAGAAAGAAAGAAAGAAAGAAAGAAAGAAAGAAAGAAAGAAAGAAAGAAAGAAAGAAAGAAAGAAAACATGAAAACAAACGACAAAACCCACCACCAAAGGGAAATCAAGTTGTAGAACTACTCTGGGGTTTAAAAACAAAAACAAAAACACCGTAGAAAAAGCACAACCGCAGCCCATCAGGGGTTCCTCTCCTCAACAGCCCAAGAACTCGGTCAACTCCACCTCCTAGAAGCCAGAAAACCAGGGATGAAACACGTGCAGGAGACCCAAACGGACGTTTTCAGTTTAAAAGGAAAAAAAAAAAATTATTTTTTTCCTCCCCCAAATGGGGGAGGGGGCGAGGGGGAGGATGGAGCGTAGAACTCAGCGGCAGAGTGCCTGCCCAGCACGCGCGAGGTCCAGGGTTCGATCTTCAGGACTTCCGTTCAAGTCAATAAGGAAGTCGGTAAGTCAGGCAATCACTAAGTCAGGCAACAAACCAGCAAAAGAAACGAATTACCTCCCCTCCCCGAATAAACAAACAACCACCGAAAGCAACAACAGCAGCAAGAACCAAAAAAAAAAAGGCCTAAATAAATAAATAAATGTAAGTAAGTAAATAAATAAATAAGTAAACAAACGAACACAATTTAAAAAAGGGGAAAACGCACGCATTTCCGTTTCTAAGAGATATCCGGACAGGCCCAGTACCTGGAATCACGACAGCAAGTTCCAAAAACAAGCAGAAAGTGCCTGCTCCTGACGGAACACGTGATAGAGATCACCGTTCGAGATGGGGCCGGGTGGGCGGGCTGGCGGGCGGACACAGAGCTCTCGACTCATACCTGACAGACTCCGCTCTCCGACGGAAGACAGAAGGCAACACGGAACAGGGGTTGGTGGTGGGGGCGAGGGGGAGAGGGCGAAACGGAGGTGGAGGAAAGCCATTAGGGAAAACAGGACAGAAGTCCCTCAAAACATTCCACAGAAAACTCCTGGAAGACCCGGCAGTTCCACTACGGGCCCGCGGATGGACGAATGGACAGTGCCACGTGGTCTGGAGAGACCTACACCTAGAGGGGATGATGTTAACTAAGTGACTTAAGTTCGAGAGGGATGTTGTCACTTCGAGGCAGAATCCCCAAGACAATACGCAGGAACACATGCAAGGAAGCTGAAACAGGCTCATGGATACCAAGAAGGAACAATGAGTGCAATGGGTGAGGGAGAGGAAAAAGTACAAGCTTCCAGTTAACTCCAATTAATAAATACACAAATTACGGGAGGTCATGGACAGCAGGGCGAGTAGAGTCAATCCATACTATTGTCATGACGCTGTCCGGTGACTGATCCGTAACCAGACTCATCACGGTGATCATCGTGGAACATGGAAGAATCCCGAATCGCTATGTTGGACACGTGAAAACGGACATCCCCTTGTCAGGTCAATTATGAGAGACAGTAGGAGAGAGAGACACAGAGAGAGAGAGAGAGAGAGAGGGAAAATTCTCACTGTCTTACCGGAAAAAAAAAAAAAAAAAAAAGAGTTCAGTGAGATAAAGAGTGGATGTAGGTGAGGGCAATAGGTGGAGGAGATGAAAACCACGACGGCGACACATGTGCGGCATCCCACACGGTGGCAGTGCAGTGTGATCCTATGCATGCTCAGCCGTCTCCTAGCCACCTCCAAGTTGACATCCAGGGTCATCCTTTTAGGTTTCGTGGCTGCACTTTCGTCTGTCTCGGGCAATACTCTCCCTTGATTTTCCATGGGGGAAGGGAGGTGGGGTGGCCGGGCGGGCCACACCACGACACACCGCGTCGCGCGTGACCTGGAAAACAGATACACACCCGCCCACCACCCACGGGCTCCGAAATCGGTCACTGGTCACGACGCACACTTCGTCGGTCCCTTACGGAGCGATGGCGGACCAAACAGGCAGCGGCCAACTTTGTCGTGCACACAATGACGGTTCGTCCCTCGTGGAAACAAACTGATGACGAGACAGCGTGGTCAGGGGGCGGGTGTCCTTTCAGGAAGACAGAGTCATTGAAAGTCCCGCACACGGGAACTGTGCCAAGGGAGATCTCCATCACCCTACCCAACCCTGATCCAAATTCTCGTTCGGGCAGCTAAGGGTCAAGGTCAAAGTTTCTTTCTTCCCGGGGCAGGGGTCCTTTTGGGCCTCGATGGTTGTTCAACTGGAGAGATCACCCTTGGGCTGCATATACACTTCGGGGTGGTCCACAGGGTTCCACGACAGTCCCGCCACCAGGCAGGTGGTTCCACCTGATGAAACCGGTCTGGTCTTTCGTTCCAGGAAGACAAAGGTCCGTGGCTGAAGCCAACGAGAAACCCAGGGTGTGAGTCCGGAGCGCCACCAGTCAGGAAGATGTCTAGGCGTCGGGCTCGAAGAGGCTCGGGTGGCCTGAAAAACGCATGCGGGTTCAGGTCCACTTTCTGAGTGGCCTCCACAGCAACGGGCAGGAGGAGGGTCTCGAGAGGGGACACGGCAGTGACCTCTCTCCAGCGGATGTCCAGCTGCTCAGCCCGGCTCGGCGGGGCTTCAGGGAAAGGGCGGCTTTGGTTCTCGAGGATGCCAAGTCCAAAGCGGGAGAACCATGGGCAACGGGAGTCGGAAGAGCGTTGGCCAACCATCGGAGAAAACTCGAAGCACGCGTGACGTGGCCCAGCGTATCAGTGGAAGGCGGGGCGGGGCGGGGAGGGGGAGGGTGGCGGGAAGCACGCAAAGATGATGACACAGAACCGCATTCTCATCTCTATCACGCTGTACGAGAGTTTCCACTGAGAAATGCTCCCCTTCCCCTGGTCTCTCCAAGGACGCGCATTTCTACCAAAAAATCACCCCCATTCAGACTTGTCGGCTGGCCAGATCAGCATACTTCCACGAAATTCGGCCTGAAGAGGGACAGACGTCCACGAAGCATAGCCATCGCCCCTAGAGGCTCTCGGACACCCGCTCTGCTGGAACGTTTCCTAAGGACGGCAGACGAAGACGGTCTCCACATGCTTTCCAGGAGACGTTCCTCAGAACGAGACCGTGACTGTTCCGAAGCCCGAATCGGTCACAGCAATTGTTCACGAGGAAGTCACGGTGAACCATCTGGGACACCAGTCTTTCCCAACCGGTCCACGTAGGGACACGATTTGGTCCTAGCCAGAAACAGACACTTTCTCCTCACAGCATCCTTTTATTTTCATTTAAATTAATTTATTTTATTTTATTTTATTTTATTTTATTTTATTTTATTCTGTTTCATTTTGTTTTGTTGTATTGTATTGTATTGTATTGTATTGTATTGTATTGTATTGTATTGTATTGTATTGTATTGTATTGTATGTTTACATATGTACGTATGTAAGTAAGTATG
Organism: Camelus bactrianus; assembly: GCF_048773025.1. Lineage (NCBI taxonomy): Eukaryota > Metazoa > Chordata > Mammalia > Artiodactyla > Camelidae > Camelus > Camelus bactrianus. The sequence goes on from NC_133542.1 coordinate 9,842,933, forward strand.
TATGTATTCCGGTCTGTCTGTCTGTCTGTAGGTCCATCCATCCTCCGAAGGTATACCAGTCATGTCGGCCAACACACTGACAGATCTCGAGTCTTTTCTGTCAGAAAGATATTAAAGCACGTCCCCTTCGACTCATGGAGCCAGGAACGAACGCTTCCGTATCTCATCTTCTTTGGAAACGATCTAAACATTCCAGGGACGTTGCCAGATGCTTCAGTTGCAAGGGACCAAAAACTACGTGGAGGAGGCACCAATTTTTCAGAGATGGACCGCCTCCCCCACACACACACACACTACCCCCTCGGACTGCTTGGGGTGTGAACACTTCCTGAGACTTGAGACCGAGCCAACCATCGCTCCCAGACTCTTTTTTTTTTTTTTTTTTCCTGGCTGACACGTTTTATGACAGAGATAACCCACAGGAACTTAATGGATTCGGGGTAAACCTAGGGAGGCGAAAAGTTTCACCTCGAATGCTGCTCGTCACAATCAAGACATGGCTCTTTTCACGAGACCGATCCCTTGACATTTGCTTTTCTGGATGAAAGGATCTGTCCTAGATCATGTCAACCTGAAGGAAAACATTTGGGTTCCTTCCTGTTCGCATTCCCTGCCTGCATGTTCCCTTGAAAACCAGTTCCATAGAGCTCTTTCATGAATGAACTCTGGCAAGTGTATGTGGAGGAAGAAACATGCCAGGCCTACAAGCCGGGGACATACACAAGTGCCTACATGCATACATGCATACATGGGACCGGGCCCTTTCCAGATCCTTGGACGGCAGTACCATAGAAATGAGGATGGCTTCCACAAGACTCTCAGGCAAGCCAAGCTCTTTTGCGAAAGCGATAGCTTGTGCACAAAGGAGAAGGTGGCATGAGGGGAGAGGGAGGGGGAGTGCCAGCTCCCTGAGCAGCAGGGGCCATGCTTTTCTACCTAAAGGAAGGGCTTTGTCTCAGGATCACTGATCACTTCCATAAATCATCCGATATCTTGGATCGGCCGCAGGCGGCTCCAGGGTGAAGAGCCATCGCCCCAGGCTCTGTGGGGAATAGAGAAGACTTCCGTGAGGGGAAAGAAACGCATGAGAATTTTCTGCAAGAAAGCTCAGGAACAGATAATGTAAACACGGAGAGTTGAGCTTCCTGTCTCGTGACAACTAGGTCTACTGGGTCATGTCACAGAGAGCAAGCGAATCCTTTATTCCCCTGAGCCTTTTTCTTTTTCTTTCTCTATCTTTCTTTGTTCTTTGTTCCCTTTAGAGTGTGTGTGTGTGTGTGTGTGTGTGTGTGTGTGTGTGTGTGTGTGTGTCTGTGTCTGTGTGTGTGTGTGTGTCTGTGTGTGTGTCTGTGTGTGTCTCTGAAACTCAGGTACTGCCCTGTCTCATACAGACGAGACCAGCAGATCGACATGACCAGAGATTTTGTAGCTTTCATTTAAAAACTGTAGGTCACTCACGAGTCGGGTAGGACGGGTGCTGTGTCCAGCGCAGCTCGGGACCGTGTCTGAGGACGGGCGACGCAAGAATTAAGAAACAAAGAGACCAAGTAAAGAGCGAAAATGGGACCAGGGGACTCAAGGTCTCGTGGATCTAGAGTGCCAAAAGCCTGGTCGACATCCTGTTTATTGGGAGTATACGGCTCAGGGAAAAAAAAAAAAGAAATGCGATCAAAGAGGTGGGGCTTTAGATATTTCATGCCAGAAGCACGAAGTTCTGCTTGCTGGCTAACTGATTCATTTCAGGCCTATCCCTTCCAGGAACAATCACCCTCCTCGGGGGATGCAAAATTTCTAAGTGTATCCTGTGATTGCCTCTGGGACATCTCGAGATAGCAAATATTTCCCCGGGGTTAAACCACATGCTTTCCTGCCAGAACCAAGTTCTGTTAATGGATGATCTGGCTTCCCATGACCGTCCATTGTTTTACCCTAAGGAAATATCTGCCATCTGTTGCGCCCTCACGGTCAATCTCAGGATTGCCCCTCACACAATTTCTTGAGCATCATACATGTTATAGGTCATCGACTGTGTAAAACATGAAAACAAAGCAGGCGTGTGCATTTTTAAGCAAGTAAGTGTGAATGTAAGATTTTACGCTCATGGAAATGCTGGTGCAGCTTGGTTTCTAGTTGCTGGTTCTCCAGCAGCTTGTTTCCCAGCAGACGCGTAGGACACTAGAGAACCCACTCACTCAGAAAGAACCGATGGGACGGGTAAGGTTTTTCGGCTCGGAGGGTGAAAGCTTTTAAACTCTGTGTGGAAAAAAGACGTTTCAGGTGTATATTTCTCCTTAAGAAGGCTGCGAATTAGAGTTTCGACGAGGGAGACCACGCAGCAGTGTGTACGTTTAAAAAGGCCTCCGCGTGCCCCTCCCCACCCTTTTTTGTTTGTTTGTTTCTTCCATTCGGTTTCAGGTTCTACCTGATTCAGCCCCCTGGCCTCAGTCTCAGGCCACTGTGGGCTATGCAGACAGACGTTTCTGACGTTGTCGAGATGGACAAGATAAGGAGGGTTCCCCCCAGAGAACTGGGCCGCTGCTTCTATGAGATCAAAAAGCTGACCTACTCATCCAGTTCTATGTTTAGAAATTTGCTCCTTTCTGGGAAAGCGTAGAGCTCTGCGGTAGAGTGCGTGCTCAGCATGCACAAGGCCTTGGGCTCAGTCCCCAGTACCACCACTGAAAACGTATAATAAATCTAAATAATTAATTGAAACGTAGATAAAGACACCTAATGACCCGTCCCCCCTCCAAAAAGATAAAAACTTCTTGTTAAAAAATTTTTTTTTATTTTATTTTTTTATTTTTTTAGTTAAAAAGGCAGGAGGAGGACGAGGACGAGGACGAGGACGAGGACGAGGAGGACGAGGATGAGGAGGAGAAATTAGCTTCTTTCCAACAAGGAGATTTCCAGGTCAAATGGAGAGCCAAATATTTCTATGTTCTAAAACTTCAGCTTTCCACGTATCCTGGCGTCAAAACGTCGGCACGGGTAAAGATTGTTCATCATTCTGTGACTATGCACTTCCTGCATTTTGGAGTGTTCATCTGTCCTTTCTCTTAGGAATAGATGATCATCAGAAATAGCAGTTCTGTTGATTAAACCCCCTTTTAACATATCGTTGTTTCCTGGTCACTAAAGTTACCTAATAATCACTTCACAGTCTATGGAAGTCAAATCATTGTGCTGTACACCCGAAACTGATAGAGGGCTGTATGTCAAACCTATGTCAATAAAACTGAAAAAAGAAAAGAAGAAGAAGAAAAGAAAAGTCTGCTTGCTCGGGGCATCCGGTAAAGGCCCTCTTTCTGAGCGCACAAGTCAACCTCGGGCCGATTCACCCTGTCCCTGAAGAAGGGCAAAAATCCTCCACTCTATCTCCCGTTAGGTCCTGGACACTAGCCAGAGTTCCTCCTCCCTCAACCCCCACCCCGTTCCTGCGTCACACTGTGTGGGCTCAGGCACACAACCTATCGCTTTCCTTTAGCGTGTGGAATGAATATCGCCCGAAGGGAATTTCCTTTGTTGTCGTTTAAATAAACTGACGTGTTAATAAGTGCTCTGGAGGGACACATTCCCTTTGACCTGATCAGCCATAGTGACATCCCATGACCCAGGAGTGTACAATATCATGGATTGGAAAGGATCTTAGAATTCAGAAATCATGGTGACGTGGGTCTGATGACCTAGCTGGCTCCATACAAACCAAGAGATGAAGGTGCCCAACATTTTCACTCGATGCTGCCTAAGTTCTTGACAGTCACTTTAAAAAAGGAAAAGGAAAATTTGCATGGCACGCTTAGTTTTGAGAATGCTATCTGACTGCATGGTGGAACGCAAGGAAAAGCCGTGACGCTCGCCCACGGTATCGAGAGAAACGCAGAACCGTGTTTCTGGTAGCTTTCTTCACCGCTGCGCAAAGGCGGGAGCAACCGCTACCTCACGCAGAGGAGGAGAGGACGGGTTTCTCGGCCCCGTCACGCAATGCCAGGCAGAAGAAGCCTTCTCCGATGAGACAGAAGCGTGTCAAAGCGCATCCCTGCGTCGAAGGCTTCGGTTTCCCGGGGAAGGGGGTCGAGCCGAGGGACCCAGGCCCCCACGTCAGTCAGTCTTTCACTGGATTCACTGGCCTCGCTGTTACTCCTCAGCGATGGCCCCTCAGATTGCTCTCGTGTGTCTTTACCTTCTGGCTTTAGGAAGGACTTTAAACTTCGGCTGAGGGGCGGGACACCCAGAAGGGTTCTTTCAGTTCACCCCATCTTAGGTATTGCCATATCCAACACGTTGGTTTTCATCCCATCGTGGACCTACCTACCGGAGAGTTTCGCTGCTTAAAAGTCCCCTGTGCTCCACCTATTCATCAACAACCCCCCGCCACAACACACACACACCCACACCCACACCCACACCCACACCCACACACCCACACACACACACACCCACACAGACAACCTTCACCACCACCACCCCCGACCCCACTCATCTTTTCACCCTCTCTGGGGCTTTTGCCCTTTTGAGAATGAATGTCATCTAGAGCCGGTACCCTACAGGATGCCACCTTTTCAGATTGGCTTCTTTCAGGGAGTCAGGGGCACGCAGAAACGGCCCCGCCTGTCTCCCACAGGTCTCTCGGCTCCACGGGTCCCTGGTTTCCTTTTTAGAGCCAAATCACATGCTGTGGCACGGACCTAGCCCGGGCGACGTGTCCCTTCACCTCTTGAAGGACGCGTCTGTCCCGGTCGCCTCCACGGTTCCGGCAGTGATGAAGCAAGCCCCTCCACACCCCCACCCCCACCCCGCCCACCGTCCAGGTCCGTCCGCGTTCAGGTTTCCGCGTGGACGGAGCCCCGAGGGCTAGGCCTCAGGGTGAGAGTGGTATGGCGGGTGGCAGGTGGCGCACTGAAGGGTCCCAAATCCGGAGGATGCCGGCAAGGAAGGTCGCCAGGTCAAAACCTTCCTTCCCTCCCTCCGTCTCCTTAGGGTGGATGGCTGGGCCCGTGAATTCAGAGAGGACACGAGACACATGCTGTGAGCCGAGATTTCCAAGCCAGGAGACCTGGTGGAGGGTAAAGAAACGAGTTGATTGGGGGGGCGGGGGCGATGGGGGGGGCTCTTAGGACTGCAGCCCAGGAGACACAGATGCAAGAAAGAAGCACTGGAAGTGTGTGTCATCAGACTACCCCACGGGGCAAGTGGAGAAGGGGAAACGAAAGAAAACACACCACAAGAGCAAGGCGGGAACTTTGAAACGACCAGGCTGCGGCTAGCAGCTGCTGGCAGATTTGTTTTTGAAACCGGTTGGTGGTGCCCTTGAGCTTGATACAGTTCTGACCACTCATGCACCCCCTCCCCCCATTGATGCCGGTGTCGGGACCCAGGGGAGGCCACCCCAAACATGTATGTGCCTCCGTGGCACACGGATGGGTTAGAAATGAGAGTGACCGAAGAAGCCGAGGGGCCAGCAGACGCAAGAGGGACCCTCAGACTCTTCTTTCTGTCTCCCTGAAAGCGGGAAATCGATCACTTCCGTGGAGGGTGCCCTCCCTGCATCTGGACTTAGGAAAACACCCTGATCACCCACTGAGAGCCTTCAGGCCCCAGAAGCCTAGAGAAACCAACCAACCTCGTGACTTCTTTCAGGGGCTTCCCCCCCTCCCCAAAACCCAAACTCCGTCTCGATTCTTCACGGACGGGTCACCCAAAACCAAAGGCTCTCAGCCCGGCCCATTTCGCACAAAGGGCTGATTTCTTGTCCTAAAACGGAGAAAAGCTGCCTGCTTCGGGGACACATGAGTGCTTGAATGAAAGACAGTAGGTTCCCTGTCGCTCCTGCTCAACGATCCGTCTGGGGTCCATTTTTGGATCAGTCCAGCCCAGAGAACTCAAGATGTGTAGAGGGAGGGGACAACGTCCCCCTCCCTGAAACAGGACTATGTCTGCAACAAAGTTCCTCCCACTGGCCGTCCAGCTCCATTTTGGATGACTGAATCCTGGTTCACCTCATTTGGGTGTTTTGTTTTTGTTTCTGTTTCTGTTTTTGTTTTTGTTTTTGATTAATAGACTTTATTTCCTAGAGCAGTTTCAGGCTCACAGCAGAATTGAGCAGAAAATACAGAGAGTTCTCACATAGCCCTCCCCACCCACACATATATCCTCCACTCCCCTCAACATCTCTCATCAGTGTGGCCTATTTGGTAAAACTGATGATCCGACATGGACACGTTATTATCCATCAAAGTCCATAGTTTACAGGACGGTTCACTCTTGAGGTTGTACGTTCTATGGGTTTTGACAAATGTACAATGACATGCAGCCACCACTATGGTATCCTACAGAATAATTTCATCGCCTTAAAAATCCCTCACGCTGCATCTGTTCATTCCTCCTTCCCTCCCTCTCCCCAAACCCCTGGATACCATGATCTTTTGATTGTTTCTAGAGCTTTGCCTTTTCCAGGATGTCATTTGGTTGGAATTGTACAGTTGGTAACAATTTTCAGACCGGTTTCTTTGATTTAGTAAGATGTCTTTTAAGTTTCTTCCATGTCTTTCACGGCTTGATAGCTAATTTCCTTGTCTTTCGTTCTTTTTTATTTATTTATTTTTTTAAAATGTTTTTACTGCACATATATTTTTAATTTACATATATGTACTGTTCATTGTTTCCAGGAAGGTTTAGAGCTTTAGCTTTTTAAACTTACATACTTATCAAAGGAATAAAGCCAACCACAAAAGAAGAATGAATTCAAAAAGATACACACACCCTGCTATTAGCAGCAACATCATTTATGATTGCCAAGATACGGAAGCATCCTAAGTGCACATCAATATTTGAATAGATAAAGAAGAGGGGACACACACACACACACACACACACACACACACACACACACACATACACACACGTAATGGAATACAATTCACCCATGAGAAAGAAGGATATTTTGCCATTTGTGGCCCTTCCTTTCCTTTTTTTTTTTCCCCCCTCCACTTTAAAAACCAGAATTTTATAACTGGGATAAACACTTCCATTGAGTCAAAAACAGTAAAATGCCTAGAAATAAACTTAATCGAGGAGGTTATCTATACTCCAGAATCTGAAATGACACAAAGAAATGGAAAGATGCCTTGTGCTCTTGCATTGGAAGAATCAATACTATCAACATGGCCACACTATCCAAAGCAAACCGCAGGTTCCATGCAACCCCTGTCAAAATACTCACGACATTCCTCACAGAACTAGAACAAACAATTTCAAAATTTTTAAGGAACAACGGAAGACCCTAAACAGGCAAAGCAATCTTTCGAAGGTCTCCTCTCCCTCCCTCCCTCCCTCCCTCCCTCCCTCCCTCCCTCTCTCTCTCTCTCTCTTTCTCTCTCTCTCTCTCTCTCTCTCTCTCTCTCCCTCCCCCCCCTCTCTCCCCCTCTCTCTCTCCCTCTCTCCCCCCCTCCCTTTCTCTGTCATCTTTTTGTTCTCTTTTCTTAGGATTTGATGACTTGAGACCATCCTTTATCATTCCTTGTAAAGCCGGCTTGATGGTGCTGAAATCTTGTAGCTTTTGTTTATCTGTGAAGCTTTTGATTTCTCCCTCAAATCTGAACGAGAGCCTTGCTGAATAGAGTATTCTTACCTGTCAGTTTTTCCCTTTCATCACTTTAAGTATGTTGTGCCACCCACTTCTGGCCTGTAGAGTTTCTGCTGAAAAATCAGCTGATAACCTTACGGGAGTTCCCTTGTATGTTATTTGTTGCTTTTCTCTCGTTCATTTTAATATTTTCTCCTTATCCTTAATTTTGGTCAATTTGATGACGATGTGCCTCGGTGTGTTCCCGTATGGTACTCTCTGCACTTCCACCTCATTTGGTTATTTAAAGGATCTTCAGTCTGTTCAATTCATAGGAGAGAACTTCCACGTGTATTTCTTCTCAGTTTTATGAAACAAAGAAGGACCCAGGAAACTGGCAAAACATAAATGCTTTTCTATTGGGTTGAGCAAAGACAGGCCCTGGCCGGGGACGGGGGGGGGGTGCTGGAGGGTCGGGGGGGCGGTGTAGAGAAGGATATAGATCATTGTTAGAGTGCCTGCTTAGCATGCATGATGCCCTGGGTTCAATCCCCAGAACCACCATTAAAATAAATAAATAACCTAATCAAACCCATCCCCCTCCTCCCCCCCCCAAAAAAAAGAAGGAGAAAAGAGTGAGAGACAGAGACAGAGACAGACCATCGGGAAAAGTAGCTGCACTAATACTTCCAAGAAACAGGACAACATAAAGATAATGGAAGAAATGCTGGATAGTGAACAGCCACGGGTGGTTGGCACAGACCCATAGCTTCTGGACTCGCTAAAAAAAAAAAAAAAAAAAAAAAAAAAAAAGAATATGAGAATCATATGGATCAGGAGATTGGGTCTGAATTTTGTGCCGTTTGACTTGTGCCAGTTACAAAGGTCATGCACAAGGAAGATGACTGGCTACTTTATTGTCTGAAATGAGACACTTGAAAGTGAAAGGAGGTGCTATACAATCGTGCCTGGACTGGGATTTTTCTAAGGGAGCCCAAATCCTTTACAATATATATCATGTTTTCAAAAATGAATATCATTCCTGGACAACATTTAAGCAATTATTTTCTGTGTTATCAGTAAACATTTTTAAAAAATCAGTAAGAAAGGAAGAGGGAGAGAGAAAGAGAGAGAACAGGAGTAACTATACGCGCGCGTGCGTGCATGCATGTGTGTGTGTGTGTGTGTGCGCGCGTGTGCGCGCACGTGTGTTGAGGTGGGGGCCTAAAAGAGGGTGAGGATTCTTTTCATCGAGGTCTGTTTGTACAGAATTCTCTCCTTCTCCGCTTTACACTGTGAAGGAAAAGCCCAGCTGGGATAACAAGCTAAGTCGCAAATCTAAGTGTAACAAGTGTCGGATTACTGATCTGAGTTCTGCTGGGCTAACTCGTAAATCTAAATTAATAAGTGCCGGTTTGCTGATTCCCTGTTCATATTTTGCTAGCCAGCTGGATTTTCAAAGAGACATATCTGGCCTTGAAATGTTGGTTTGCTGCCTCACTGCCTCTACTTTCGTGATAATGATGTTGCTAAAGCTATTGCGTGCCTATTGGCCGAATACCCCAAGCTGGTACTTAACCCTATAAAACCTCACGTGCACGTCTTGGAGGTGCTCAAGGCTTAGGAGCAGAAGCCCCTCTGAGCCCGCCGGCGTAATAAATCTGAGTACTCCAACCCTCCGAGTGGTGCTTGTTTCTTGGCCGGCCTGTCATTTCCATAACAGCACCGTTGACAATAAGAACGTCACTCTCGTTCCGGCATAAAGAAGACATCTGGGGAGGGTGGGGTGGGGGGTGGGGTGTAGATCTATGTTATGTCCTGATTCCAGGAAGGAAAGGGGCAAGGGTCAGCGTGCCCTTCTTTCTGGGGTATCTGTCTGTTCGCTTTTGGTGTTCGGCTGGTTTGGTTATTTCAGCTTTCTGTTTGGTTCCTTTCACAGATCCAGTGGCTCAAAACAGCATTCTGATTTTCTTTTCTCCTGGGGTTTGGTTTTTGATAGGTAGAGGGACAGGGCCCACGCAGGGGTGGGGGTGGGGGGTCACTGTGCCGGAGAAAGGGAGGCGGCTGTGGTGAAATCATCGAGCAGAGGGGATTTCTACGAGAGGGACTCTCCGAAGTGAATGGGGTCCAAGGAGATCAGCAGGGTTTCTGTGTGCTCGTTTGGTTTTGTTCGTGCGTGTGTTTGTTTTTTCTGGACGAGGCCAAAGAACTCTTCAGGTGGAGGTGTGTGTCCAAAGGGTCTGACAGGATGGGAGGATGCGGGGCGAGTCAGTCCATGTGCCCAGAAAGAGAGAGAATCTGTCATAGCTGAGACTCAGGCCTTTTTCAGACCTAGGCCCAGAGAGCAGTTCGGCTCCGAGCATTCACGGAGAAGTTCGCCGCCACCTCAGTCCTGTCCCCCACCCCCGCCCTCCCCCACGCCTCAGCCCCCAGTGAAGGAGGAATCATGAAGTGGCCACACTTAGGCTAAGCCAATTTTTGGCTTTATGCTTACTGCTTGCTTTTAGAACGATCAGCAAACTCGACTGACCAGACACCGCTCCCAGCTCCAGGCCCACTGTTAAAAACAGCTAAAGTTGTCGATTCTAACTGTTTGATTTGACCTTCCTCTGATCGTTCAACTTGACAATCATGTTTGGCGTCTGAGTCTTTCCCCAGGAAGGGAGTCACGGGAGGATAAGCTCAGGAGAACGACCAGCCCCCTCCCACCCCCCACCCCCCACCCCGAGTTCCTCCGTGGCGCTGGTGCCGCCGGGTGAGTCTGACCAGATAAAGAAGGTCACGGGCTGATGACCTACTAGACCACCAGGAGGTCCCATGTTATCAGACACTCATCCAGATTTAGGAGGAAGTTTCATCAGAGACCCTTGTTGATCATGAGCACCTTTTGTGCTCCCGCCTGTTGTGATTCCCTTTCATGCTCCAACCTGTTCGTCCACAGAAGCATGAAACCCCAACCCCAAGACGGGTTCACAGTTTGGAGGGCACTAGCCTGCTGTGAGTCCCCTTTGCCCAGCAAAGCAATCAAGCTGCCTCTTTTCTTCTAAACTCTAAGACCCTGTCTCTGGGTTATTTGGCTCGTCAGGGACGGGGTGGGGGAGGGCGATCTTTCGGCAACACCCGCAGAAGTTTCCCTGAGTGGCAGGAACCAGCGTGGCCCTCAGGCCTCAGCCCCGCAGGCAGGCAGGCAGGCAGGCAGGCAGGCAGGCAGGCAGGCAGAGTTGGAGCGACCGTTGGTCCCGCCCCCGCCCGCGCTCCACCCCCCCCCGCCCCCGCCGCTGCTTCCGCCGCCGCCGCCGCCACCGCCGCCGCCGCCGCCTCCCAGGCCTTCTCCACCGATCGGTCCCAAATCGACTGACTGTCTCCTGGAAGCGGGGGCGGGGACGTCAGGAGGATCCATTCGGCAGGGCCTCGTTCAATCGCTTCATTCAAATGCAGAAAGCTCTGTGCTCAGGTCAGAGCCTTTGACTTGGCCTCCGGCTCCTCTCTGTTGAACGGCTTTTGTTCTTTGGTTTCAATTTCCCCACCCTTAGGCCACCCCGTCCCAACTGCACGGAGGGAGGCGGGAGGGAGGGGGAGAATCTCGCCTGGTCTCAGGCCAAAGGAGTCCCCTCCTTTTCCTAATCTGGGTAAACCCCACTACACCGTTTGAGAATCATGGAAGGGCATGGAAGCAGACCTCTGACTTGATAGATTCCTCTGGGATGGGAGACTTTAAAAAAACAAAATTCTTTTTCCCCTGCTTCCAGGGAGGCAGAAAGGAGGGCCAGAGTGTTCCTCTTGCCTCGGGCAGTTCTTTGTTTGTTTCTTTCTTTCTTTTGTTAAATCTTTTTTTTTTTTTCCTTTTTTTCTTCCAGTTTTATTGAGACAGAGTTGACATACAGCAGTGTATACTTTGGGGGGGGGGCGGGGAGAGGAATTCGATTTTATGTATTTATTTTTGACCGGAGGTACTGGGGATTAAACCCAGGACCTTGTGCTTGCTTGCTAAGCACACACTCTACCACTGACCTATACCCTCCCCCTTGGCCAGTTGTGAAGTCCCTTTCATTCAGCATAGTCCATCGGGCACATTTTGGGGCAGCCTACTCTGGACCCCAACATTTCCCTATTCTGTAACTTCCCTGGAAGTTTTACACATTAAAAGCTGGGCTGTTGACTGTGCATGTGCGTCCGTGCGTGCGTGCGTGCGCGTGGTGTGGGGGCAGGAGGGAGGGAATAGTTTCCTAGAGGGCCTGCGTTTCATGGACCCAGTTTCTTAGTTCTGAGAACAGGTCTGTTCAAGGAAACAGTTGTAGTATCTCGTCTCAGGAGGCGGTGGTGTCGATGGGCTTCTGAAGCTAGGCCTAGGGAGCAAGCAGTCAGGTATCGCCTAAGAGGCACTTGTGTGGAAAACCAAAGTACAGCAAAAAGGTTAATCATTGGAGCAGATGAGAAACCAGATTCAGGGCCGGGAGTAGGGGGTCAGTCTGGTAGGAGATTTCCACACATCGGGGTCATCGAAACGGCTCGAGCAGTTTGAAATGCCTCTGATGATGTCCTGGGGTGTTCGGCTCAACTCTCTGAGCGGCTCCTCCAAAAACAGGCCCTAGGATGGTTTCCACAGGAGCTGTTGTGGCCATTTCTCTGACGTTTACCTCCCGTTGTCCAGCTTCAGTCTGCAGGGCTTCAGGAGACGGAGCATTTTAGTACTCAATGATGCCAAGACAAAAGGGTGAGAGAAAATGGGAAACGTTCGTGGAGATGGTCCTAGGCAGATAGTGGAGGCAACTAGAAGACCTTCAGTCTCCGGGCCGGCTTTCAGGTTGAGACAAAAACCCTAAGGCAAGCGCTTGCTGCCACAGCACATCGACTAACACGGGAACCATCCAGAGAAGATCAGCACGGCCCCTGAACGTGGACGACACACGCACATACGTGAAGCGTTCCGTAGCTTTAGTGATGTCAGTCACCCAGAGGAAGACAGATATCCTATGCCATCACTTCTAGGTGGGATCTGAAAGTAAGTCAAGACACCCATCCATACATAAATAACTCCATTTTAAAAAGACTCCAAGGAACCTATTTACAAACCAGAAACAGACTGGACTCGCAGACATGGAAAAGAAACCGATGGTTAACACAGGGGACAGGGTAGGGTGGAGGAACGGGGGAGGGCAGAGGGATAAATCAGGAGTTTGGGATTAGCAGATATAAACCACCCTATACAAACTAGGTACACAAGTAGGTCCTACTGTCTAGCACAGGGAACTATGTTCAATAGCTTGTAATAACCTATCCTGAAAAAGTATACGTGTGTGTGTGTGTGTGTGTGTGTGTGTGTGTGTGTGTGTGTGTGAATAAGTGAATCACTATGCCGTACGTCATAAATGAACACAACATTGTAAGTCAACTATACTTCCATTGACAGAGAGTTCCTACAATAAACAGGCAGGCAGGCAGGCAGGCAGGCAGGCAGGCAGGCAGACAGACACAGACACAGACACACAGACACACAGACACACAGACACACACACACACACACACACACACACACACACACACACACACACACCCCACAGACACAGGGGAACCCTAAGGAAAACGAGTAGCACTAGTATCTCTTATCCATGCATGTCTATCCCAGTTTAATGGAAACCTAAGTTTTTGCCTCCAAGTCAATGATGCTAATAACTCTGCTGCCAAGAATAGAAAAATCCTCACGGAGGATTTCTGAATCCCAGAAGGGTCAGGGAGGGAGAAAAAGAGAAAGGATTCCATTCTGCTGACAGAGGTATGATAGTTACCATGTGGGTGTCCGCCTCTAAAAGGGAAGGAAGGGGAAAAAACAGAAGTTTATTTTCCCTTGTATCTGAAAAGAAAAAAATTTAAAACTCAATCCTCTTGGAGACAAGAAGTCGTACACACCTCATGTCACTGATTCTCCTCCTCCACCTCCTCCTCCTCCTTCCTCTACTTCTTCTTCTAGTCTATATCTCCCATGGATTCTGACGACCTTGCCTGATGATGGCGGGTGATGGGGGCAGAGATCGATCTTTCTGAGAAGTAAGTTGGCAAGCGCTTTAGTGAAGCCTCGTAGGATTTACCCAGCGAAGCGAGTGCCTTCGTCCCTGGAGGCTGCGGAAAGTATGTCCCCAAGTCACATACGCATGTGTTTGTCTTTTGTTGTCGTTGTTGTTGTTGTTGTTGGTGGTGGTGGTGGTGGTGTGTGTGTGTTTGTTTGTTTGTTTGTTTGTTTATTTGTTTGTTTGTTTGTTTGTTTGTTTGTTTGTTTGTTTGTAGCAGTGTCCTGGCCATGCTGATGGCATCAGGCTTGCAGCGGGGGAAGGAAGGCTTCAACCCCTTTGGAAGTCATACCTACCATCCCAAGAACGTCTGGATGACCCCTACTATGTGGCAGTTGAATGGGGGCCAGTTACTGGGGTTCAGCGTGTCCAGAGAGAGGAGGTCTGAGGCCTCTGGGGACAAAAAGTTTGTATGTATGTATGTATGTATGTATGGCCAGTTGACTGTTTTTGCGGTCCTATAGGAATCTTCCTGCCCCTGTCTATTGAACAATGGGAGTCATCTTCCAAGTGCCCTGACACCAGACACCACGGTGGGTGAAGGAATGCGGGTGGGGTGGGGGTGGGTGGGGGAGGTCATCCAGGAAGCTGGGAGAAACCGAGAACGTCCGTGGGTCGGTGGGTCGGCCTGTCGGATGGTCGCCATGCTGGGTTTCCCCTAACCCAGGCCATTTGCCGAATGGACAGAACAGACTGGGGCCACGTGTGCCACCCACCCTCTTTCCGGAGGCTGTGGTCCACTGTGTTTGCATGAAAGTCAGTGAAGGAGGCATCTCCTCGGGACTCGGTTCCGTCCCTTTCACGAGAGCCTCCACTTTGGATGACAGCCAGCCAGCCAGCCAGCCAGCCCTCGATGCCAGGGCAGTAGACGACTGCCAGGAATATCCCATCCTTTCTGGAACCCTGAGTGTACCCACCTGTACAGACACAAGGCTGAAGAATACATGACGTTCCTTCCTAGTTGACAGCACTCCCCATGTCACTGAAACAGTGTCCAGTACGCTGACGTCATCTCCTCCCTCTCCCACACCCCCGCACGCGCACAAACACGCGCGCGCGCGCACACACACACACACACACACACACACACACTCTGTCTGTCTGTCTGTCTGTCTGTCTGTCTGTCTGTCTGTCTTCTAAGGATGGAGAAGAGTTTGCTGAGCTATTTCGGGTGCCCTCTCATCCTAGTTCCTATCTCCAAGTTGGTTCAAAGTCCAAAAGGCGGTCAAGCACTTAATCAGATAGGTCCCTCGTAAAGAATGCCTCCCACATCACGACGACAGGCTTCTTAGGCCAGCCGAGAAGCTCCTTCAGTTCTGCGCCCATCTTGGCTCTAAGTTGATATCAGTCTGTTACGGAAATGACAGGCCAGCCAAGAAACAAGCACCTCTCGGAGGGTTGGAGTACTCAGATTTATTACGCCGGCGGGCTCAGAGGGGCTTCTGCTCCGAAGCTCTGAGCACCTCCAAGACGTGCACATGAGGTTTCATAGGGTTAATTACAAATATGGGTCTATTCGCCAATAAGGCTCAAACAACAAAAAGCAAAGGATCAGTACACTGGAGCTTATCAATTTGGAACAGATCACGTTACTGACACTTGTTGAGCTTGGATTTACGAGTTAGCTTGTTAGCCCAGTAAACTGACACTAAACTTCAGATTTACGAGTTAGCCCAGCAGAACTTAGATCAGTAAACGGACACTTATCACACTTAGATTTGTGACTTTAGCTTGTTAGCCCAGCTGGGCTTTTCCTTTACAAGTCCTCCAGGATCCAAGAAAGCCACGTTGGAAAACAAGTGGTGATTCTGATGGGACAGGAGATCAGTCATTTGGGGGCGAAGGGTGGGGTAGGGAGACATACCAGCCTGTCTGTCTGTTTTCACCCAGTGTGGGAGCCGTCCCAAAGAGATAACTCGAGAAGAGAGAAACAGGGAGTTGACAAAGAACACGTGCAGTGGCGTGCCCTCCCCCCCCCCACCCCAGGAGAAGGCCAAGCCAGAAGTCCCTCCGGATGGCGGGTCCCGGACTCCAGCTTCCAGGGGAAGCGATGTTTTTTTCCTCCCCATTTCAGGCCCGGAAGAAGAGGGAGAGGCAGAGTGTCCTTCTCGGGCATCCGCTGTTTCTGAAGCACGCTTGTTGCCAAAAGATCGGCCCCCGTCCCCGACGAGCCCAAGAATCCAGAGACAAGGTCTCGGAGCTTAGAAGCAAAGAGGCCATTTTATCGCTCTGCCGGGCAAAGGGGATTCACAGCAGGCTAGCGTCTTCAAAACTGTGTACCCACCTTGGGGATGGAGTGGGTGGGGTGGTTCTAGAGCCATAGCTCAAACAATCGGGCATCGATCACCATCCACAGAATCGTTTTCTCATCAGAAGACTCAGAATGGTGTCACGATGCCTCCAGGTGACCCATTCTATAGAGGCTGGTGGTTAGATCTCGTTATCTCATAAGCACTCAAGGTGTGGCCTTCTTGGTCACTCAGGCTATTTTGTCAGGTCATTAGTCCCGTGACCGACCTTCTCCTCGGAGAAAGACTCAGAGACCCAGCATGATGATGACTTTCAATGAGTGAAATACAGTAGAAACAGTAAGATCGAGAGCTTCCAGTTTCAACAACAGGCCTGGAACCGTGAGCAGCAACCAGTCAGTCAGGACAGTTGACCGTTTTCAGGGCGAGCATAAGAAACCGAATGACACCCCCCCCAGCAAATGAATGAGTGAATGAATGAAATGAATGAATGACCTAATGATCCTCCCCCCCCCGCCAAAAAAAGAAGCAATAATCCGTTAGCCTAATTCCGGCCATTTTATTCATCCTCCTTCACCCTGAAGCCCCAGTCACCCACGTGCCACAGTGGTCTGTTTTCTGGTTTCCTCCACCACCCCACCCCCCACCAACCACCACCCCGCCAACATCCCCCCATGCCCAACCACCGCCCCAAGTGTGGGACTGGACGGGGGTGCAGGGGGCTGAGGGGGCGGCAATGGCGGCTTGAGGTGAGGGTGGGGAGTGTTCCGCCCAGATCGTATAGGAAGCTCAAACACAGCTGCAGTACGAGACAAGATGGTAGATTTCTGTGAGTCCTCCCTCCTCTTAAAATCCGTCCTAAGGAGGAGACAGACAGAAAGAGAAACATCACCCTCACTCCCAACGCCTCCTGCGCCCTCGATGCGCCCCAAAACAACAACAAGAAAAACAAAAACAAACACGACCACAAATAAGTCGCTATCCCTGGGGAAGAAGGATTCGATGGCATGGGGATATCATTCTAAAATTCATTCCCTCTTCATCACATTTCATGGAAACCGATTGCAATCTATGAGGCCCTGTGAAGGTAGGGGTTGGGGGGGTAGGGAGGAGGGAGGGAAGTGAAGGGGGGGGAGAGGGAGAGAGGGAGGGGGAGAGAGAGAGAGAGAGAGAGAGAGAGAGAGAGAGAGAAAGAGCAGAGGAGAGGAGGGATAAAAGGGGAGAGGACAGGAAAGGAGAGGAGGGAAAAGAGGGGAGGGGAGGGGAAATGAGAAGAGGCGAGGGGAGAGGAGAAGAGGGAGAGGAGAGGAGTGGAGGGGAGAAGAGAGGAGTGGAGGGGTGAGGGGGAAGGGGGGAGAACAGGGAAGAGGAGAGGAGGGGAGAGGAGAGGAAAGAGAGACAAGGGAGACAGACAGACACGCATGCGCGCGCGCGCACACACACACACAGAGAATAGCGAAATGGAGAGAGAGGCAGAGAGAGAGAGAGAGAGAGAGAGAGAGAGAGAGAGAGAGAGAGACAGACAGACAGACAGACAGACAGACAGACAGACAGACACGGATCTAGGTCAGGGATACTACACATGGGTATTCTTCTGAGTGATTTTATGTGTTTTCTCAATCGCCACCTCTATGGAGATAAAAATCGCTCCCATAAGATGAAGGGAGTCCTTCTGCCACCGCCCACGGCCCCGCCCACCAGCACCGCTTGTGTTTGTCAGGGATTCCAAGCCAAAGCACGTGGAGGAGCGGGAGAGCTTCCTGGCAGCCCAAGGAGGAGGAAAGTCCGGCAGCATGAGAGAGGTGGTTGGCACGGGGAAGCTGGAGGCCGGCTGACGAGAAGATGGGTGAGGGGGCAGGGAGGAGGGTTTCCCAAGTTGGAGAGCCAAGACGAGGGAGGGGAGCTGTCGGTGGCTGCGTTCTGACCCCGACCCCAACCCTGACTGGAGCGGATCCCTGAAAGGAGGCGGTTCGGGCTCTCTGGCCGAGAACGCCCCTCTCTTCCTCTTTGTGCAGAAACACCTTCCGCAGACCGAGAAAGTCCATCCCGAGACCCTCGTCGGAAGAGTCCTTTCCAGACCCATCACGATCCTCCTGGGCCAAGGGGTCCAGGGGATGGGGCGGGGCCTCCATTCGATCCGTCTTCCGTCCGTCCGTCCATCCACAAGATCTTGAACATCCATGTAGGATTCTGGATGGTAGCAGTTTTCCAGGATCCTCCAAATCCTTGTAAGTCCTCTCCTGGCAGATTCGACCCCTAGGTCGTACCGCGCAGCACAGGGCACTAGATTCAGTCCCTCGGGACGAGGGTTCCTGAAAAAGACCAGGAAAAAGAAGAACAGAATCACTATGGTGTGCACCAGCCAGAAACCAGCACCACCTTGTCACTCTAACAGACTTGCAAAAGGCGGGGTAGGGAGAGAAAGTCATAGGATGGCTACCATCCCTCCCACCCCCACCCCACACGCCAAGCCCCAGACCATCGTCATCCCTGCTCCCCCTCCCCTCCCCTTTCCTCTCCCTTCCCCCTCCCCCTCCCCCTCCCCTCCATCGACGCCCGCCTCCCGCTTGTACCCCACTCCTCTGAACCCAGCACCACCCACCCCAGCCTGGACGGGCTCGGCTCAGATCGGCTCGGCTCGGCTCGGCCCGGCCCGTCCGTCCGGTCGACTTCTTCGCAGGGTCTAAAATAGCGCCCGGCCGACAGGCAGGTGGCACATGGCACATGGCAGGGGAGCGAGCGGGACGGTTCGGGATCTCTGGGTGGCAGGGACACGCGGCCGGACAACCAGGAGCACGGACGGCCTGGCGTGCGTTTCTCCGCTCGGGGGGGCCTCGACCAGAGACCGTGGTACGGGGAACGGGGACACACACACACCACACACACACCACACACACACACCACACACACCACACAGACACAGACACACAGACACACAGACACACAGACACACACACCCACCCCTTCACCCCCACCCCCAAACCTCTGACAGCTTTCGTTTGTTTTCGGCCGACCGTCCCTCGATGAGGTACGAGTGCCTTGGCTGGGGCTGGGGGGGGGTGGAGTTCCTCCCTCCACAACGACCCCACACGGGCTCTGTTCTGGTCACCCGAGTCCTCTTCCAAGTCAGACCACAGGCCTCCATCACCCGGCGCGAGCACTCGGGGAAACAGTCACCATCCTCATCGCTCCGCTCCACCTCTACACGTGAAGAACTGTTCCCAGCCCACGCCACTCCACCCCACCCCACGCCCCGATGCCACCCACCGCAGTGGAGAGAAACGAGACGAATCCACAGACGTGCATCAATCCGATGAAGAAAACGACGGCCCTATTCCAAGGAAGCATAGATATCTAGGTAGGAGATTCATCGAGTACTATGGAGGCGGTGGGAAAGGGGGGGGTTGCGGTGGGGAGGGTCTAGAGATCAGGCAGTACAGCCCATGCTTAGCATGCAAAAAATAAAGGTCCAGGGTTCAATCCCCAGCACCTACTCTTCAAAAATAACCCGAGAAGAAGCAAGACGGCGGAGTAGAAGGACGCTCGTAGCTCACCCTCTCCCACAAATACACCAAAACTCACATCGACGGACCCACTCGGCCAATCAGACCACCTGCGGAACTCCGACAGAACACCGCCCTCTTCGAAAGACAAAGACGCCCAAAATCTGGTAGGAGAAAAGGAGAAAAGAAAGAGTCAAAAGCAAAACAGTGCGGGAGGGCCCGGCAGAGGAGGAATAGGGCTCGTTCGCCAGACCTCCCCGTCTCCAACGGAGAGGCCGACGGGACGGTGGGGGAGCCTCCGAGTCTCAGATCTGCCCGGAGCGCCCCTTGACCGACCGACCCAAGTGAAACGGGCACAGAGGGTCCCCGCGACACCCAGCCCGAGTCGCAGGCCGGCAGCCGGGGGCCGGGACAGGCCGCACGAGCCGGGCAGAGGACCGTGGCGGCGGCACCACGCGCCGTGGCCGGGAGGGGATACAGAGCAGAACAACCCGCCCCCCCAACCCGTCCATTACGGGGAAAGAAAGGCAAAGCAACACGGCCGGTGTGCCCTGGGGAGAGGGGCGCCGTAGCCTCCATCTCCTCAGACCCGCGGCGCCATCACCGGCCCTTCTCGCGAGAAGAGAGGCGGGGCGCAGCCACAGCCGCCATAGCCCCTGGCGCGCGGCGCGCAGCGCGCGGGCGGGGGCGGGAGCGGGGGCGGGGCCGAGACTCGAATCCGCACCCGGGGGCTCTGCAACCTCCTAGGCAGGACTGAGACTCGTTTTCAGCCTGAGGCAGATATTATATATCTGCCCCGGTACCTCAGAGAACTCGCGCCACCAAGACTAAGAAGGAGCCGAGTTTTGGAACGCAGCAGGGGCGGGGCGGTTCCACGGTCTCCCCCGAGCCCACCTACGGAGAGGAGCGCCGACCCGACCCGAGGCGGAGCACACAGCCGCACAGAGCAGCGGAGCGACCGGCGCCGGGAGAGGGCAGGCGGCCAGCCACCCTCCCTCCTTCCCGGCAGGAACGCAGCATCCGACCGCGGTGCCAGGAGGGGGCGCGATCTACTTGCCCACAGGCACCGAGGGCAGCACAGACGAGGGCGCCGACAGAGGGCCCGCGGAAACAGCAAGCTGAGTTCACGAAACAGGGCGACGACAGAAAGACTTCTCGGTGAAACCGTTAAGAGCGCACCGTCTCCAGGAGAACACATCCTTTTTTTTTTTTTTTTTCCCTCTTTTTTTTTTTCTTTTCCTTTTTCTTTTTTAATCTCTTTTACATCGGTTTTACCTTCTGTTACCTTTTTAACCTTTACTTTTGAACAGTCGTATACGTTTACGGTTTTAATCCCTTTTAAATGTTTCATTTCAAGTCTTTTCATTATTATTATTTTTAAACATCCACCCCCTTCCCTTTTTCATTCTCTTGGTTTTGATCTCCTGTTACTGGTTATTCACAGGTTTCAAATATTGTTTCTCGATTTTTTTCCTCCTTTTTATTAAGGTTATTAAAAGACGTCTCAACTCGATCGCTATTCTGCTTCCACTTACTCTTCTATTCATGATTACACACTGTCTTCAAACCTTTTCTTTCTCCCGTCTTTTAAAATCCTCTGTTTTATCTTTTGTTAAAATCTGTTCTATTTCCGATTACCTTTTAAAAATTTACTTTTGAAACAATTGTATATTATTTTCTGATCTTTTCTATTTGTTTTTAAAGGCTTTTAGAAGACGTCTCAGCTCAATTGCTATTCTGCTTCAACTTGCTCTTCTATTATTGATCGTACACTGTTTTCAAACCTTTTTTTCTCCATTCTTTTAACATCCTGCCCCCACCCCCTCTCTCCCTCTCCCCCTCTGTCTCTGTCTCTGTCTCTCTCTCTCTCCCCCTATCCCCCTCTCTCTTTTAAAGTTTTATGCCTGCCTAGGCTTTCGATAAATACATAAACTCCTTAAGGACACCAATAGATAACTGATACTCCTTAAGCCACAGTGCCAGAGAGATAGGAGCATTATGAAGAAGCAGAGGAACCACTCCCAATTAAAAGAGCCAGAGAAATTCCCTGA
>NC_133542.1:9879364-9899364 GCF_048773025.1 Camelus bactrianus
AAGAAGCGAGCGCTCGCGGTCGGGACCGGGGAGAACCCGTGCGTGCCACCTCGCGAGGAGACGCACCCAAGACCGCGTGGGGACGGGACAGACGCCCGCCCCCCACCGGCACATCACCCGGCCCCACCACGATCGCTCCCACGCCCGGGCGCGAACCCCGCTGAGGGGGACCCACCCGGCGTGCGCCCGGCCACGTCAGTCCCCCCCCCGGTACAGGGTGAGGACTGACGTTCAGGAGGCGGCCCCGGCCCCACCGAGGGTGGGGAGCGGCCACGCCTCGCTTACCGTCTCGACCCCTCCCCCACGCCTCAAGAGAGGCGCTCGGGAGACACGACCACCGCAGGGGTTACCCGAGAGGACTCGCTGGGGACGGGAAGCGATGCCGCCGCTCGGCCTCGGGCACCTGAGGGACAACCTGGAGCGCTCCAGGGGCACCGCAGAGGACCAAGGCGAGACACGCTCACACCCCGACGAGGGGGTACGTGGCGTGGCGGCGGGGCAGCCCTCCCCCGCCGCGGGGGAGGGCCGCTCGCGAGACAGGACGCCGAGCAGGCGAGGAGGCGAGAGTGTCTGCCGCGTCACAAGACCCCGGCCCCGCCGACACCACAAGGCACGGGAGACCGAGGTCGGGCCGGAGTCCGCACCCCTGCCTTCCCCCCGCCACCCACGGGCGGCAGAGGAGAGGCGAGGGGCCCGCAGGCAGAACGAGAAGAGAAGCCACGTTCGCCATGAACGTCCCCGTCCCTCGTCTGGCGCGGCTTAGGCCCGGCCCGGGGGAGCATGACTTCACCACATCGATCAGGTGAGTGAGTGAGCGAGCGAGCGAGCGAGCCAGCCATGTGGGGCAGGGAGGCCCCAGAGGGGAGGGCCCGGCGAGGACAACCACCAGAGGGGCCTGCTTCAGCCTCGCCAGGCGCCACCCACTCCTCAGTCCTCTCCGAGGAGAGCGGCCAACGACCCCAGGCGGGGAATGCCTGACACGCGGCACGGAGCCTACGGGGGTGGGGTCGTGCCGGCCACCACCGGGTGCCTGCGGCGGGGAGCGCACGGGGTAAAAGACCCACGCCGCCACCTCACCCCACCGCCCTCGGGCCACCAGAGACCGGAGGTGGCACCACGGGCCACGTCAGCCGGACGCACACACGAGAGCCGGCGCGCAGGCCCGGGCGGGCGGCTCAAGTGTCAGAAGCGGAGTCGGCTACCAGGCCAGGGCTCACGCAGAGAGAAGCCCAGAGCCCCGCACGCGTCCGGAGACCCAACACTCGGTGACAGACACCGAGGAAGACCGTGTCAGCACCTATCTGCTGGCAGAAAATGCCCAACACGACAGGAAAAATGACAGCGCCCAGAAACGGGGCGGGTCCACGATTTGCAGGGGGGGACCCCGGGACCTCGGTCCGGCCACCTGCCCCCAGCCCTACCCCCATAAATGGCAGCCCCGAAGCTCTCGGGGGCCATCTGATCGACCGGGGTGGGGGGGTTGGTAGGGGGAGGGGAGAGGGGAGGGGGATTAGGAGGAGGCTTAGGAGGAGAAGTGGGAATGGGAATGGGAATGGGAAGGGGAAGGGACGAGAGGGAGACGGGATCAGGCCGGGGACGCCCTGCCCTTTTCTCGCCCGCGTGGCCGGGGACTCGGGGAGATGCCACAGAGGCGCCTCCGACGAGAGGGCCCCCCACGAGGGACCGCTCCCGAGCACCGGGCCCCGGGCCGGGGAAAGCCTGCCTCCCCCACATCCCTCGCAGGACGCCCCCGTGCCGGTCCCCGAGTCCGGATGAAGTCTCGGTCCCTCCAACGCCACCGGAACCCACGCGGGCAGGCTTAAGGGGCGGGGGGCACCCCCCCTCCCAGGCCTCCCGCGCCAACAGGGGCCGGCCCAGCCACGTCTCCGGATCCATCGGGACTCAGAAAACATTTCATCCAAGGAGGCGCCTCCGACGACCGGGAACCCCAGCGCGCCCGTCCCCGGCCTCACCGCACTGGGCCCGGGCCGCTCCTCGCCTCACGAGCAGTCGTCCAAGGGACGCAGACGAGGGCCTGACCACCTAGCCGCCGGCGGCCCGGGCGCGGGACACTCTCTCCCTTTCCCCCGCGGCGGCAAGGCGCAGGCCGTGTCCGATCGGCTCGGGTCGGTCTCCGCGGCTGGAGGGGCACAGGCGGATGCTGGTCGACCAGGCCAGGCCACACGGCTTCCCCCGGCACACGAGATCCCGGGAGCGCGGCGACAGTCACCCCCTCATCATCCTGCGAGTCCAATCTGCGCCGAGAGCAGGACGCGCCCGCGGCTCAGCGCCACGGGGACTGTCACCGCCGGTGTCGCCAGCCTCCCCGAAGTCTGCCTCGGGCCCCGCCGCCGAGCCCCATCCCTTGCCGAGGTCGCCGACGCTCGGGAGAAGAGGGACAATCTCAGAGCGGCAGCCAGATGGCGCCCGACAACCGTCGCCAACGTCCCCGGAACCGATCCCGACCGCCGCCGGCCGCCCAAACGCCCGAGCTCGTCCCGGACTGAGGCGCCGGGCGGCCCCGTGGCGTCCGCCTCGGAGCCCGCTCACCCTCGTCACGGCACGGCACGGCACGACACGAGGCGACACGACGCGACGCGGCGCGACGCGACCCCGGCAACAGATCAGGGCGGGGAGGACGGAGGGAGCCGGGGTTTGGCAAGACACGGCCGGCCGGGCGGCTGCCGCGAAGGGGACGCGCTCCCCACGCGATTCCCCGGGCGGGGGAGATCACACGGACACGCCGGCGGGGCCGGGGCCGACGCCGCGGGTGGCCCAGAGCGACCAGGACGAGATCCCGGGTTCCCGGGTGGGAGGTTGGGAAGGGGAGGAGGGGAAGAGGGAGGGAAGGCGGGGGCTGGCAAACCGAAAGCAGGCGAGCGCTCAGAGAACAACGCAGGAATCGGCTTTGGAGTCCGTCCTCTCGAATGCGGGAGGTCTTTCGAAAGCAGACAGGCAAAGCCCAGAAGCTAGAAAAGAAAGGATGAAGACCGCGAACCCCATCGAAGCGGAAAGAAAAATCGATCTCGGCACAGATCGCGACAAAGCCCAAAGACAACAAACGGGCGCCTGGGGAAAACGCACTCGCGGTCGGTCGTGAGAACACGGACGTCAGCACGGCTGACCACAACCGCAGGAAGGAGGAGGGAAAACAAAAAAATGCGGGCGGGGGTTCGGGGGGGCGAGTCGATAGCCACCCGCTCGGTAAATCGAGGTTCAGTGCATCTACACAGAGCAACACTGTGCATGCGCATCCGCGTGTCTGGGTGTGCGTGTGTGTGTCGGTGCGTGTGTTTGACACAGTCAACGTGGACAAGGAAACTGTAGCCCCATCCGAAAAAAAAAAAAGAAAGAAAAGAAAGAAAGAAAAGAAAGAAAGGAAAGAAAGAAAGGAAAGAAAAAGAAAGGAAGAAAGGAAGGAAGGAAGGAAGGAAGGAAGGAAGGAAGGAAGGAAGGAAGGATGGAAGGAAGGAAGGGAGGAAGGAAGGAAGAAAGGAAGGAAGGAAGGAAGGAAGGAAGGAAGTAAAGAAAAGAAAGAAAAGAAAAAAAAGAAAGAAAGAAAGAAAGAAAGAAAGAAAGAAAGAAAGAAAGAAAGAGAAAGAAAGAAAGAAAGAAAGAAAGAAAGAAAGAAAGAAAGAAAAAGAAAGAAAGAAAGAAAGAAAGGAAAGAAAGAAAGGAAAGAAAGAAAGGAAAGGAAGAAAGGAAGAAAGGAAGAAAGAAAGGAAGAAAGAAAGGAAGAAAGGAAGAAAGAAAGAAAGAAAGAAAGAAAGAAAGAAAGAAAGAAAGAAAGAAAGAAAGAAAGAAAGAAAGAAAGAAAGAAAGAAAGAAAGAAAGAAAACATGAAAACAAACGACAAAACCCACCACCAAAGGGAAATCAAGTTGTAGAACTACTCTGGGGTTTAAAAACAAAAACAAAAACACCGTAGAAAAAGCACAACCGCAGCCCATCAGGGGTTCCTCTCCTCAACAGCCCAAGAACTCGGTCAACTCCACCTCCTAGAAGCCAGAAAACCAGGGATGAAACACGTGCAGGAGACCCAAACGGACGTTTTCAGTTTAAAAGGAAAAAAAAAAAATTATTTTTTTCCTCCCCCAAATGGGGGAGGGGGCGAGGGGGAGGATGGAGCGTAGAACTCAGCGGCAGAGTGCCTGCCCAGCACGCGCGAGGTCCAGGGTTCGATCTTCAGGACTTCCGTTCAAGTCAATAAGGAAGTCGGTAAGTCAGGCAATCACTAAGTCAGGCAACAAACCAGCAAAAGAAACGAATTACCTCCCCTCCCCGAATAAACAAACAACCACCGAAAGCAACAACAGCAGCAAGAACCAAAAAAAAAAAGGCCTAAATAAATAAATAAATGTAAGTAAGTAAATAAATAAATAAGTAAACAAACGAACACAATTTAAAAAAGGGGAAAACGCACGCATTTCCGTTTCTAAGAGATATCCGGACAGGCCCAGTACCTGGAATCACGACAGCAAGTTCCAAAAACAAGCAGAAAGTGCCTGCTCCTGACGGAACACGTGATAGAGATCACCGTTCGAGATGGGGCCGGGTGGGCGGGCTGGCGGGCGGACACAGAGCTCTCGACTCATACCTGACAGACTCCGCTCTCCGACGGAAGACAGAAGGCAACACGGAACAGGGGTTGGTGGTGGGGGCGAGGGGGAGAGGGCGAAACGGAGGTGGAGGAAAGCCATTAGGGAAAACAGGACAGAAGTCCCTCAAAACATTCCACAGAAAACTCCTGGAAGACCCGGCAGTTCCACTACGGGCCCGCGGATGGACGAATGGACAGTGCCACGTGGTCTGGAGAGACCTACACCTAGAGGGGATGATGTTAACTAAGTGACTTAAGTTCAAGAGGGATGTTGTCACTTCGAGGCAGAATCCCCAAGACAATACGCAGGAACACATGCAAGGAAGCTGAAACAGGCTCATGGATACCAAGAAGGAACAATGAGTGCAATGGGTGAGGGAGAGGAAAAAGTACAAGCTTCCAGTTAACTCCAATTAATAAATACACAAATTACGGGAGGTCATGGACAGCAGGGCGAGTAGAGTCAATCCATACTATTGTCATGACGCTGTCCGGTGACTGATCCGTAACCAGACTCATCACGGTGATCATCGTGGAACATGGAAGAATCCCGAATCGCTATGTTGGACACGTGAAAACGGACATCCCCTTGTCAGGTCAATTATGAGAGACAGTAGGAGAGAGAGACACAGAGAGAGAGAGAGAGAGAGAGGGAAAATTCTCACTGTCTTACCGGAAAAAAAAAAAAAAAAAAGAGTTCAGTGAGATAAAGAGTGGATGTAGGTGAGGGCAATAGGTGGAGGAGATGAAAACCACGACGGCGACACATGTGCGGCATCCCACACGGTGGCAGTGCAGTGTGATCCTATGCATGCTCAGCCGTCTCCTAGCCACCTCCAAGTTGACATCCAGGGTCATCCTTTTAGGTTTCGTGGCTGCACTTTCGTCTGTCTCGGGCAATACTCTCCCTTGATTTTCCATGGGGGAAGGGAGGTGGGGTGGCCGGGCGGGCCACACCACGACACACCGCGTCGCGCGTGACCTGGAAAACAGATACACACCCGCCCACCACCCACGGGCTCCGAAATCGGTCACTGGTCACGACGCACACTTCGTCGGTCCCTTACGGAGCGATGGCGGACCAAACAGGCAGCGGCCAACTTTGTCGTGCACACAATGACGGTTCGTCCCTCGTGGAAACAAACTGATGACGAGACAGCGTGGTCAGGGGGCGGGTGTCCTTTCAGGAAGACAGAGTCATTGAAAGTCCCGCACACGGGAACTGTGCCAAGGGAGATCTCCATCACCCTACCCAACCCTGATCCAAATTCTCGTTCGGGCAGCTAAGGGTCAAGGTCAAAGTTTCTTTCTTCCCGGGGCAGGGGTCCTTTTGGGCCTCGATGGTTGTTCAACTGGAGAGATCACCCTTGGGCTGCATATACACTTCGGGGTGGTCCACAGGGTTCCACGACAGTCCCGCCACCAGGCAGGTGGTTCCACCTGATGAAACCGGTCTGGTCTTTCGTTCCAGGAAGACAAAGGTCCGTGGCTGAAGCCAACGAGAAACCCAGGGTGTGAGTCCGGAGCGCCACCAGTCAGGAAGATGTCTAGGCGTCGGGCTCGAAGAGGCTCGGGTGGCCTGAAAAACGCATGCGGGTTCAGGTCCACTTTCTGAGTGGCCTCCACAGCAACGGGCAGGAGGAGGGTCTCGAGAGGGGACACGGCAGTGACCTCTCTCCAGCGGATGTCCAGCTGCTCAGCCCGGCTCGGCGGGGCTTCAGGGAAAGGGCGGCTTTGGTTCTCGAGGATGCCAAGTCCAAAGCGGGAGAACCATGGGCAACGGGAGTCGGAAGAGCGTTGGCCAACCATCGGAGAAAACTCGAAGCACGCGTGACGTGGCCCAGCGTATCAGTGGAAGGCGGGGCGGGGCGGGGAGGGGGAGGGTGGCGGGAAGCACGCAAAGATGATGACACAGAACCGCATTCTCATCTCTATCACGCTGTACGAGAGTTTCCACTGAGAAATGCTCCCCTTCCCCTGGTCTCTCCAAGGACGCGCATTTCTACCAAAAAATCACCCCCATTCAGACTTGTCGGCTGGCCAGATCAGCATACTTCCACGAAATTCGGCCTGAAGAGGGACAGACGTCCACGAAGCATAGCCATCGCCCCTAGAGGCTCTCGGACACCCGCTCTGCTGGAACGTTTCCTAAGGACGGCAGACGAAGACGGTCTCCACATGCTTTCCAGGAGACGTTCCTCAGAACGAGACCGTGACTGTTCCGAAGCCCGAATCGGTCACAGCAATTGTTCACGAGGAAGTCACGGTGAACCATCTGGGACACCAGTCTTTCCCAACCGGTCCACGTAGGGACACGATTTGGTCCTAGCCAGAAACAGACACTTTCTCCTCACAGCATCCTTTTATTTTCATTTAAATTAATTTATTTTATTTTATTTTATTTTATTTTATTTTATTTTATTCTGTTTCATTTTGTTTTGTTGTATTGTATTGTATTGTATTGTATTGTATTGTATTGTATTGTATTGTATTGTATTGTATTGTATTGTATGTTTACATATGTACGTATGTAAGTAAGTATGTATGTATTCCGGTCTGTCTGTCTGTCTGTAGGTCCATCCATCCTCCGAAGGTATACCAGTCATGTCGGCCAACACACTGACAGATCTCGAGTCTTTTCTGTCAGAAAGATATTAAAGCACGTCCCCTTCGACTCATGGAGCCAGGAACGAACGCTTCCGTATCTCATCTTCTTTGGAAACGATCTAAACATTCCAGGGACGTTGCCAGATGCTTCAGTTGCAAGGGACCAAAAACTACGTGGAGGAGGCACCAATTTTTCAGAGATGGACCGCCTCCCCCACACACACACACACTACCCCCTCGGACTGCTTGGGGTGTGAACACTTCCTGAGACTTGAGACCGAGCCAACCATCGCTCCCAGACTCTTTTTTTTTTTTTTTTTTCCTGGCTGACACGTTTTATGACAGAGATAACCCACAGGAACTTAATGGATTCGGGGTAAACCTAGGGAGGCGAAAAGTTTCACCTCGAATGCTGCTCGTCACAATCAAGACATGGCTCTTTTCACGAGACCGATCCCTTGACATTTGCTTTTCTGGATGAAAGGATCTGTCCTAGATCATGTCAACCTGAAGGAAAACATTTGGGTTCCTTCCTGTTCGCATTCCCTGCCTGCATGTTCCCTTGAAAACCAGTTCCATAGAGCTCTTTCATGAATGAACTCTGGCAAGTGTATGTGGAGGAAGAAACATGCCAGGCCTACAAGCCGGGGACATACACAAGTGCCTACATGCATACATGCATACATGGGACCGGGCCCTTTCCAGATCCTTGGACGGCAGTACCATAGAAATGAGGATGGCTTCCACAAGACTCTCAGGCAAGCCAAGCTCTTTTGCGAAAGCGATAGCTTGTGCACAAAGGAGAAGGTGGCATGAGGGGAGAGGGAGGGGGAGTGCCAGCTCCCTGAGCAGCAGGGGCCATGCTTTTCTACCTAAAGGAAGGGCTTTGTCTCAGGATCACTGATCACTTCCATAAATCATCCGATATCTTGGATCGGCCGCAGGCGGCTCCAGGGTGAAGAGCCATCGCCCCAGGCTCTGTGGGGAATAGAGAAGACTTCCGTGAGGGGAAAGAAACGCATGAGAATTTTCTGCAAGAAAGCTCAGGAACAGATAATGTAAACACGGAGAGTTGAGCTTCCTGTCTCGTGACAACTAGGTCTACTGGGTCATGTCACAGAGAGCAAGCGAATCCTTTATTCCCCTGAGCCTTTTTCTTTTTCTTTCTCTATCTTTCTTTGTTCTTTGTTCCCTTTAGAGTGTGTGTGTGTGTGTGTGTGTGTGTGTGTGTGTGTGTGTGTGTGTGTCTGTGTCTGTGTGTGTGTGTGTGTCTGTGTGTGTGTCTGTGTGTGTCTCTGAAACTCAGGTACTGCCCTGTCTCATACAGACGAGACCAGCAGATCGACATGACCAGAGATTTTGTAGCTTTCATTTAAAAACTGTAGGTCACTCACGAGTCGGGTAGGACGGGTGCTGTGTCCAGCGCAGCTCGGGACCGTGTCTGAGGACGGGCGACGCAAGAATTAAGAAACAAAGAGACCAAGTAAAGAGCGAAAATGGGACCAGGGGACTCAAGGTCTCGTGGATCTAGAGTGCCAAAAGCCTGGTCGACATCCTGTTTATTGGGAGTATACGGCTCAGGGAAAAAAAAAAAAGAAATGCGATCAAAGAGGTGGGGCTTTAGATATTTCATGCCAGAAGCACGAAGTTCTGCTTGCTGGCTAACTGATTCATTTCAGGCCTATCCCTTCCAGGAACAATCACCCTCCTCGGGGGATGCAAAATTTCTAAGTGTATCCTGTGATTGCCTCTGGGACATCTCGAGATAGCAAATATTTCCCCGGGGTTAAACCACATGCTTTCCTGCCAGAACCAAGTTCTGTTAATGGATGATCTGGCTTCCCATGACCGTCCATTGTTTTACCCTAAGGAAATATCTGCCATCTGTTGCGCCCTCACGGTCAATCTCAGGATTGCCCCTCACACAATTTCTTGAGCATCATACATGTTATAGGTCATCGACTGTGTAAAACATGAAAACAAAGCAGGCGTGTGCATTTTTAAGCAAGTAAGTGTGAATGTAAGATTTTACGCTCATGGAAATGCTGGTGCAGCTTGGTTTCTAGTTGCTGGTTCTCCAGCAGCTTGTTTCCCAGCAGACGCGTAGGACACTAGAGAACCCACTCACTCAGAAAGAACCGATGGGACGGGTAAGGTTTTTCGGCTCGGAGGGTGAAAGCTTTTAAACTCTGTGTGGAAAAAAGACGTTTCAGGTGTATATTTCTCCTTAAGAAGGCTGCGAATTAGAGTTTCGACGAGGGAGACCACGCAGCAGTGTGTACGTTTAAAAAGGCCTCCGCGTGCCCCTCCCCACCCTTTTTTGTTTGTTTGTTTCTTCCATTCGGTTTCAGGTTCTACCTGATTCAGCCCCCTGGCCTCAGTCTCAGGCCACTGTGGGCTATGCAGACAGACGTTTCTGACGTTGTCGAGATGGACAAGATAAGGAGGGTTCCCCCCAGAGAACTGGGCCGCTGCTTCTATGAGATCAAAAAGCTGACCTACTCATCCAGTTCTATGTTTAGAAATTTGCTCCTTTCTGGGAAAGCGTAGAGCTCTGCGGTAGAGTGCGTGCTCAGCATGCACAAGGCCTTGGGCTCAGTCCCCAGTACCACCACTGAAAACGTATAATAAATCTAAATAATTAATTGAAACGTAGATAAAGACACCTAATGACCCGTCCCCCCTCCAAAAAGATAAAAACTTCTTGTTAAAAAATTTTTTTTTATTTTATTTTTTTATTTTTTTAGTTAAAAAGGCAGGAGGAGGACGAGGACGAGGACGAGGACGAGGACGAGGAGGACGAGGATGAGGAGGAGAAATTAGCTTCTTTCCAACAAGGAGATTTCCAGGTCAAATGGAGAGCCAAATATTTCTATGTTCTAAAACTTCAGCTTTCCACGTATCCTGGCGTCAAAACGTCGGCACGGGTAAAGATTGTTCATCATTCTGTGACTATGCACTTCCTGCATTTTGGAGTGTTCATCTGTCCTTTCTCTTAGGAATAGATGATCATCAGAAATAGCAGTTCTGTTGATTAAACCCCCTTTTAACATATCGTTGTTTCCTGGTCACTAAAGTTACCTAATAATCACTTCACAGTCTATGGAAGTCAAATCATTGTGCTGTACACCCGAAACTGATAGAGGGCTGTATGTCAAACCTATGTCAATAAAACTGAAAAAAGAAAAGAAGAAGAAGAAAAGAAAAGTCTGCTTGCTCGGGGCATCCGGTAAAGGCCCTCTTTCTGAGCGCACAAGTCAACCTCGGGCCGATTCACCCTGTCCCTGAAGAAGGGCAAAAATCCTCCACTCTATCTCCCGTTAGGTCCTGGACACTAGCCAGAGTTCCTCCTCCCTCAACCCCCACCCCGTTCCTGCGTCACACTGTGTGGGCTCAGGCACACAACCTATCGCTTTCCTTTAGCGTGTGGAATGAATATCGCCCGAAGGGAATTTCCTTTGTTGTCGTTTAAATAAACTGACGTGTTAATAAGTGCTCTGGAGGGACACATTCCCTTTGACCTGATCAGCCATAGTGACATCCCATGACCCAGGAGTGTACAATATCATGGATTGGAAAGGATCTTAGAATTCAGAAATCATGGTGACGTGGGTCTGATGACCTAGCTGGCTCCATACAAACCAAGAGATGAAGGTGCCCAACATTTTCACTCGATGCTGCCTAAGTTCTTGACAGTCACTTTAAAAAAGGAAAAGGAAAATTTGCATGGCACGCTTAGTTTTGAGAATGCTATCTGACTGCATGGTGGAACGCAAGGAAAAGCCGTGACGCTCGCCCACGGTATCGAGAGAAACGCAGAACCGTGTTTCTGGTAGCTTTCTTCACCGCTGCGCAAAGGCGGGAGCAACCGCTACCTCACGCAGAGGAGGAGAGGACGGGTTTCTCGGCCCCGTCACGCAATGCCAGGCAGAAGAAGCCTTCTCCGATGAGACAGAAGCGTGTCAAAGCGCATCCCTGCGTCGAAGGCTTCGGTTTCCCGGGGAAGGGGGTCGAGCCGAGGGACCCAGGCCCCCACGTCAGTCAGTCTTTCACTGGATTCACTGGCCTCGCTGTTACTCCTCAGCGATGGCCCCTCAGATTGCTCTCGTGTGTCTTTACCTTCTGGCTTTAGGAAGGACTTTAAACTTCGGCTGAGGGGCGGGACACCCAGAAGGGTTCTTTCAGTTCACCCCATCTTAGGTATTGCCATATCCAACACGTTGGTTTTCATCCCATCGTGGACCTACCTACCGGAGAGTTTCGCTGCTTAAAAGTCCCCTGTGCTCCACCTATTCATCAACAACCCCCCGCCACAACACACACACACCCACACCCACACCCACACCCACACCCACACACCCACACACACACACACCCACACAGACAACCTTCACCACCACCACCCCCGACCCCACTCATCTTTTCACCCTCTCTGGGGCTTTTGCCCTTTTGAGAATGAATGTCATCTAGAGCCGGTACCCTACAGGATGCCACCTTTTCAGATTGGCTTCTTTCAGGGAGTCAGGGGCACGCAGAAACGGCCCCGCCTGTCTCCCACAGGTCTCTCGGCTCCACGGGTCCCTGGTTTCCTTTTTAGAGCCAAATCACATGCTGTGGCACGGACCTAGCCCGGGCGACGTGTCCCTTCACCTCTTGAAGGACGCGTCTGTCCCGGTCGCCTCCACGGTTCCGGCAGTGATGAAGCAAGCCCCTCCACACCCCCACCCCCACCCCGCCCACCGTCCAGGTCCGTCCGCGTTCAGGTTTCCGCGTGGACGGAGCCCCGAGGGCTAGGCCTCAGGGTGAGAGTGGTATGGCGGGTGGCAGGTGGCGCACTGAAGGGTCCCAAATCCGGAGGATGCCGGCAAGGAAGGTCGCCAGGTCAAAACCTTCCTTCCCTCCCTCCGTCTCCTTAGGGTGGATGGCTGGGCCCGTGAATTCAGAGAGGACACGAGACACATGCTGTGAGCCGAGATTTCCAAGCCAGGAGACCTGGTGGAGGGTAAAGAAACGAGTTGATTGGGGGGGCGGGGGCGATGGGGGGGGCTCTTAGGACTGCAGCCCAGGAGACACAGATGCAAGAAAGAAGCACTGGAAGTGTGTGTCATCAGACTACCCCACGGGGCAAGTGGAGAAGGGGAAACGAAAGAAAACACACCACAAGAGCAAGGCGGGAACTTTGAAACGACCAGGCTGCGGCTAGCAGCTGCTGGCAGATTTGTTTTTGAAACCGGTTGGTGGTGCCCTTGAGCTTGATACAGTTCTGACCACTCATGCACCCCCTCCCCCCATTGATGCCGGTGTCGGGACCCAGGGGAGGCCACCCCAAACATGTATGTGCCTCCGTGGCACACGGATGGGTTAGAAATGAGAGTGACCGAAGAAGCCGAGGGGCCAGCAGACGCAAGAGGGACCCTCAGACTCTTCTTTCTGTCTCCCTGAAAGCGGGAAATCGATCACTTCCGTGGAGGGTGCCCTCCCTGCATCTGGACTTAGGAAAACACCCTGATCACCCACTGAGAGCCTTCAGGCCCCAGAAGCCTAGAGAAACCAACCAACCTCGTGACTTCTTTCAGGGGCTTCCCCCCCTCCCCAAAACCCAAACTCCGTCTCGATTCTTCACGGACGGGTCACCCAAAACCAAAGGCTCTCAGCCCGGCCCATTTCGCACAAAGGGCTGATTTCTTGTCCTAAAACGGAGAAAAGCTGCCTGCTTCGGGGACACATGAGTGCTTGAATGAAAGACAGTAGGTTCCCTGTCGCTCCTGCTCAACGATCCGTCTGGGGTCCATTTTTGGATCAGTCCAGCCCAGAGAACTCAAGATGTGTAGAGGGAGGGGACAACGTCCCCCTCCCTGAAACAGGACTATGTCTGCAACAAAGTTCCTCCCACTGGCCGTCCAGCTCCATTTTGGATGACTGAATCCTGGTTCACCTCATTTGGGTGTTTTGTTTTTGTTTCTGTTTCTGTTTTTGTTTTTGTTTTTGATTAATAGACTTTATTTCCTAGAGCAGTTTCAGGCTCACAGCAGAATTGAGCAGAAAATACAGAGAGTTCTCACATAGCCCTCCCCACCCACACATATATCCTCCACTCCCCTCAACATCTCTCATCAGTGTGGCCTATTTGGTAAAACTGATGATCCGACATGGACACGTTATTATCCATCAAAGTCCATAGTTTACAGGACGGTTCACTCTTGAGGTTGTACGTTCTATGGGTTTTGACAAATGTACAATGACATGCAGCCACCACTATGGTATCCTACAGAATAATTTCATCGCCTTAAAAATCCCTCACGCTGCATCTGTTCATTCCTCCTTCCCTCCCTCTCCCCAAACCCCTGGATACCATGATCTTTTGATTGTTTCTAGAGCTTTGCCTTTTCCAGGATGTCATTTGGTTGGAATTGTACAGTTGGTAACAATTTTCAGACCGGTTTCTTTGATTTAGTAAGATGTCTTTTAAGTTTCTTCCATGTCTTTCACGGCTTGATAGCTAATTTCCTTGTCTTTCGTTCTTTTTTATTTATTTATTTTTTTAAAATGTTTTTACTGCACATATATTTTTAATTTACATATATGTACTGTTCATTGTTTCCAGGAAGGTTTAGAGCTTTAGCTTTTTAAACTTACATACTTATCAAAGGAATAAAGCCAACCACAAAAGAAGAATGAATTCAAAAAGATACACACACCCTGCTATTAGCAGCAACATCATTTATGATTGCCAAGATACGGAAGCATCCTAAGTGCACATCAATATTTGAATAGATAAAGAAGAGGGGACACACACACACACACACACACACACACACACACACACACACATACACACACGTAATGGAATACAATTCACCCATGAGAAAGAAGGATATTTTGCCATTTGTGGCCCTTCCTTTCCTTTTTTTTTTTCCCCCCTCCACTTTAAAAACCAGAATTTTATAACTGGGATAAACACTTCCATTGAGTCAAAAACAGTAAAATGCCTAGAAATAAACTTAATCGAGGAGGTTATCTATACTCCAGAATCTGAAATGACACAAAGAAATGGAAAGATGCCTTGTGCTCTTGCATTGGAAGAATCAATACTATCAACATGGCCACACTATCCAAAGCAAACCGCAGGTTCCATGCAACCCCTGTCAAAATACTCACGACATTCCTCACAGAACTAGAACAAACAATTTCAAAATTTTTAAGGAACAACGGAAGACCCTAAACAGGCAAAGCAATCTTTCGAAGGTCTCCTCTCCCTCCCTCCCTCCCTCCCTCCCTCCCTCCCTCCCTCTCTCTCTCTCTCTCTTTCTCTCTCTCTCTCTCTCTCTCTCTCTCTCTCCCTCCCCCCCTCTCTCCCCCTCTCTCTCTCCCTCTCTCCCCCCCTCCCTTTCTCTGTCATCTTTTTGTTCTCTTTTCTTAGGATTTGATGACTTGAGACCATCCTTTATCATTCCTTGTAAAGCCGGCTTGATGGTGCTGAAATCTTGTAGCTTTTGTTTATCTGTGAAGCTTTTGATTTCTCCCTCAAATCTGAACGAGAGCCTTGCTGAATAGAGTATTCTTACCTGTCAGTTTTTCCCTTTCATCACTTTAAGTATGTTGTGCCACCCACTTCTGGCCTGTAGAGTTTCTGCTGAAAAATCAGCTGATAACCTTACGGGAGTTCCCTTGTATGTTATTTGTTGCTTTTCTCTCGTTCATTTTAATATTTTCTCCTTATCCTTAATTTTGGTCAATTTGATGACGATGTGCCTCGGTGTGTTCCCGTATGGTACTCTCTGCACTTCCACCTCATTTGGTTATTTAAAGGATCTTCAGTCTGTTCAATTCATAGGAGAGAACTTCCACGTGTATTTCTTCTCAGTTTTATGAAACAAAGAAGGACCCAGGAAACTGGCAAAACATAAATGCTTTTCTATTGGGTTGAGCAAAGACAGGCCCTGGCCGGGGACGGGGGGGGGGGTGCTGGAGGGTCGGGGGGGCGGTGTAGAGAAGGATATAGATCATTGTTAGAGTGCCTGCTTAGCATGCATGATGCCCTGGGTTCAATCCCCAGAACCACCATTAAAATAAATAAATAACCTAATCAAACCCATCCCCCTCCTCCCCCCCCCAAAAAAAAGAAGGAGAAAAGAGTGAGAGACAGAGACAGAGACAGACCATCGGGAAAAGTAGCTGCACTAATACTTCCAAGAAACAGGACAACATAAAGATAATGGAAGAAATGCTGGATAGTGAACAGCCACGGGTGGTTGGCACAGACCCATAGCTTCTGGACTCGCTAAAAAAAAAAAAAAAAAAAAAAAAAAAAAAAGAATATGAGAATCATATGGATCAGGAGATTGGGTCTGAATTTTGTGCCGTTTGACTTGTGCCAGTTACAAAGGTCATGCACAAGGAAGATGACTGGCTACTTTATTGTCTGAAATGAGACACTTGAAAGTGAAAGGAGGTGCTATACAATCGTGCCTGGACTGGGATTTTTCTAAGGGAGCCCAAATCCTTTACAATATATATCATGTTTTCAAAAATGAATATCATTCCTGGACAACATTTAAGCAATTATTTTCTGTGTTATCAGTAAACATTTTTAAAAAATCAGTAAGAAAGGAAGAGGGAGAGAGAAAGAGAGAGAACAGGAGTAACTATACGCGCGCGTGCGTGCATGCATGTGTGTGTGTGTGTGTGTGCGCGCGTGTGCGCGCACGTGTGTTGAGGTGGGGGCCTAAAAGAGGGTGAGGATTCTTTTCATCGAGGTCTGTTTGTACAGAATTCTCTCCTTCTCCGCTTTACACTGTGAAGGAAAAGCCCAGCTGGGATAACAAGCTAAGTCGCAAATCTAAGTGTAACAAGTGTCGGATTACTGATCTGAGTTCTGCTGGGCTAACTCGTAAATCTAAATTAATAAGTGCCGGTTTGCTGATTCCCTGTTCATATTTTGCTAGCCAGCTGGATTTTCAAAGAGACATATCTGGCCTTGAAATGTTGGTTTGCTGCCTCACTGCCTCTACTTTCGTGATAATGATGTTGCTAAAGCTATTGCGTGCCTATTGGCCGAATACCCCAAGCTGGTACTTAACCCTATAAAACCTCACGTGCACGTCTTGGAGGTGCTCAAGGCTTAGGAGCAGAAGCCCCTCTGAGCCCGCCGGCGTAATAAATCTGAGTACTCCAACCCTCCGAGTGGTGCTTGTTTCTTGGCCGGCCTGTCATTTCCATAACAGCACCGTTGACAATAAGAACGTCACTCTCGTTCCGGCATAAAGAAGACATCTGGGGAGGGTGGGGTGGGGGGTGGGGTGTAGATCTATGTTATGTCCTGATTCCAGGAAGGAAAGGGGCAAGGGTCAGCGTGCCCTTCTTTCTGGGGTATCTGTCTGTTCGCTTTTGGTGTTCGGCTGGTTTGGTTATTTCAGCTTTCTGTTTGGTTCCTTTCACAGATCCAGTGGCTCAAAACAGCATTCTGATTTTCTTTTCTCCTGGGGTTTGGTTTTTGATAGGTAGAGGGACAGGGCCCACGCAGGGGTGGGGGTGGGGGGTCACTGTGCCGGAGAAAGGGAGGCGGCTGTGGTGAAATCATCGAGCAGAGGGGATTTCTACGAGAGGGACTCTCCGAAGTGAATGGGGTCCAAGGAGATCAGCAGGGTTTCTGTGTGCTCGTTTGGTTTTGTTCGTGCGTGTGTTTGTTTTTTCTGGACGAGGCCAAAGAACTCTTCAGGTGGAGGTGTGTGTCCAAAGGGTCTGACAGGATGGGAGGATGCGGGGCGAGTCAGTCCATGTGCCCAGAAAGAGAGAGAATCTGTCATAGCTGAGACTCAGGCCTTTTTCAGACCTAGGCCCAGAGAGCAGTTCGGCTCCGAGCATTCACGGAGAAGTTCGCCGCCACCTCAGTCCTGTCCCCCACCCCCGCCCTCCCCCACGCCTCAGCCCCCAGTGAAGGAGGAATCATGAAGTGGCCGCACTTAGGCTAAGCCAATTTTTGGCTTTATGCTTACTGCTTGCTTTTAGAACGATCAGCAAACTCGACTGACCAGACACCGCTCCCAGCTCCAGGCCCACTGTTAAAAACAGCTAAAGTTGTCGATTCTAACTGTTTGATTTGACCTTCCTCTGATCGTTCAACTTGACAATCATGTTTGGCGTCTGAGTCTTTCCCCAGGAAGGGAGTCACGGGAGGATAAGCTCAGGAGAACGACCAGCCCCCTCCCACCCCCCACCCCCCACCCCGAGTTCCTCCGTGGCGCTGGTGCCGCCGGGTGAGTCTGACCAGATAAAGAAGGTCACGGGCTGATGACCTACTAGACCACCAGGAGGTCCCATGTTATCAGACACTCATCCAGATTTAGGAGGAAGTTTCATCAGAGACCCTTGTTGATCATGAGCACCTTTTGTGCTCCCGCCTGTTGTGATTCCCTTTCATGCTCCAACCTGTTCGTCCACAGAAGCATGAAACCCCAACCCCAAGACGGGTTCACAGTTTGGAGGGCACTAGCCTGCTGTGAGTCCCCTTTGCCCAGCAAAGCAATCAAGCTGCCTCTTTTCTTCTAAACTCTAAGACCCTGTCTCTGGGTTATTTGGCTCGTCAGGGACGGGGTGGGGGAGGGCGATCTTTCGGCAACACCCGCAGAAGTTTCCCTGAGTGGCAGGAACCAGCGTGGCCCTCAGGCCTCAGCCCCGCAGGCAGGCAGGCAGGCAGGCAGGCAGGCAGGCAGGCAGGCAGAGTTGGAGCGACCGTTGGTCCCGCCCCCGCCCGCGCTCCACCCCCCCCCGCCCCCGCCGCTGCTTCCGCCGCCGCCGCCGCCACCGCCGCCGCCGCCGCCTCCCAGGCCTTCTCCACCGATCGGTCCCAAATCGACTGACTGTCTCCTGGAAGCGGGGGCGGGGACGTCAGGAGGATCCATTCGGCAGGGCCTCGTTCAATCGCTTCATTCAAATGCAGAAAGCTCTGTGCTCAGGTCAGAGCCTTTGACTTGGCCTCCGGCTCCTCTCTGTTGAACGGCTTTTGTTCTTTGGTTTCAATTTCCCCACCCTTAGGCCACCCCGTCCCAACTGCACGGAGGGAGGCGGGAGGGAGGGGGAGAATCTCGCCTGGTCTCAGGCCAAAGGAGTCCCCTCCTTTTCCTAATCTGGGTAAACCCCACTACACCGTTTGAGAATCATGGAAGGGCATGGAAGCAGACCTCTGACTTGATAGATTCCTCTGGGATGGGAGACTTTAAAAAAACAAAATTCTTTTTCCCCTGCTTCCAGGGAGGCAGAAAGGAGGGCCAGAGTGTTCCTCTTGCCTCGGGCAGTTCTTTGTTTGTTTCTTTCTTTCTTTTGTTAAATCTTTTTTTTTTTTTCCTTTTTTTCTTCCAGTTTTATTGAGACAGAGTTGACATACAGCAGTGTATACTTTGGGGGGGGGGCGGGGAGAGGAATTCGATTTTATGTATTTATTTTTGACCGGAGGTACTGGGGATTAAACCCAGGACCTTGTGCTTGCTTGCTAAGCACACACTCTACCACTGACCTATACCCTCCCCTTGGCCAGTTGTGAAGTCCCTTTCATTCAGCATAGTCCATCGGGCACATTTTGGGGCAGCCTACTCTGGACCCCAACATTTCCCTATTCTGTAACTTCCCTGGAAGTTTTACACATTAAAAGCTGGGCTGTTGACTGTGCATGTGCGTCCGTGCGTGCGTGCGTGCGCGTGGTGTGGGGGCAGGAGGGAGGGAATAGTTTCCTAGAGGGCCTGCGTTTCATGGACCCAGTTTCTTAGTTCTGAGAACAGGTCTGTTCAAGGAAACAGTTGTAGTATCTCGTCTCAGGAGGCGGTGGTGTCGATGGGCTTCTGAAGCTAGGCCTAGGGAGCAAGCAGTCAGGTATCGCCTAAGAGGCACTTGTGTGGAAAACCAAAGTACAGCAAAAAGGTTAATCATTGGAGCAGATGAGAAACCAGATTCAGGGCCGGGAGTAGGGGGTCAGTCTGGTAGGAGATTTCCACACATCGGGGTCATCGAAACGGCTCGAGCAGTTTGAAATGCCTCTGATGATGTCCTGGGGTGTTCGGCTCAACTCTCTGAGCGGCTCCTCCAAAAACAGGCCCTAGGATGGTTTCCACAGGAGCTGTTGTGGCCATTTCTCTGACGTTTACCTCCCGTTGTCCAGCTTCAGTCTGCAGGGCTTCAGGAGACGGAGCATTTTAGTACTCAATGATGCCAAGACAAAAGGGTGAGAGAAAATGGGAAACGTTCGTGGAGATGGTCCTAGGCAGATAGTGGAGGCAACTAGAAGACCTTCAGTCTCCGGGCCGGCTTTCAGGTTGAGACAAAAACCCTAAGGCAAGCGCTTGCTGCCACAGCACATCGACTAACACGGGAACCATCCAGAGAAGATCAGCACGGCCCCTGAACGTGGACGACACACGCACATACGTGAAGCGTTCCGTAGCTTTAGTGATGTCAGTCACCCAGAGGAAGACAGATATCCTATGCCATCACTTCTAGGTGGGATCTGAAAGTAAGTCAAGACACCCATCCATACATAAATAACTCCATTTTAAAAAGACTCCAAGGAACCTATTTACAAACCAGAAACAGACTGGACTCGCAGACATGGAAAAGAAACCGATGGTTAACACAGGGGACAGGGTAGGGTGGAGGAACGGGGGAGGGCAGAGGGAT
Source organism: Camelus bactrianus (assembly GCF_048773025.1). NCBI lineage: Eukaryota > Metazoa > Chordata > Mammalia > Artiodactyla > Camelidae > Camelus > Camelus bactrianus. The sequence continues at coordinate 9,899,238 of NC_133542.1, forward strand.
AAATCAGGAGTTTGGGATTAGCAGATATAAACCACCCTATACAAACTAGGTACACAAGTAGGTCCTACTGTCTAGCACAGGGAACTATGTTCAATAGCTTGTAATAACCTATCCTGAAAAAGTATAC
>NC_133542.1:9901864-9904712 GCF_048773025.1 Camelus bactrianus
TTAGCTTGTTAGCCCAGCTGGGCTTTTCCTTTACAAGTCCTCCAGGATCCAAGAAAGCCACGTTGGAAAACAAGTGGTGATTCTGATGGGACAGGAGATCAGTCATTTGGGGGCGAAGGGTGGGGTAGGGAGACATACCAGCCTGTCTGTCTGTTTTCACCCAGTGTGGGAGCCGTCCCAAAGAGATAACTCGAGAAGAGAGAAACAGGGAGTTGACAAAGAACACGTGCAGTGGCGTGCCCTCCCCCCCCCACCCCAGGAGAAGGCCAAGCCAGAAGTCCCTCCGGATGGCGGGTCCCGGACTCCAGCTTCCAGGGGAAGCGATGTTTTTTTCCTCCCCATTTCAGGCCCGGAAGAAGAGGGAGAGGCAGAGTGTCCTTCTCGGGCATCCGCTGTTTCTGAAGCACGCTTGTTGCCAAAAGATCGGCCCCCGTCCCCGACGAGCCCAAGAATCCAGAGACAAGGTCTCGGAGCTTAGAAGCAAAGAGGCCATTTTATCGCTCTGCCGGGCAAAGGGGATTCACAGCAGGCTAGCGTCTTCAAAACTGTGTACCCACCTTGGGGATGGAGTGGGTGGGGTGGTTCTAGAGCCATAGCTCAAACAATCGGGCATCGATCACCATCCACAGAATCGTTTTCTCATCAGAAGACTCAGAATGGTGTCACGATGCCTCCAGGTGACCCATTCTATAGAGGCTGGTGGTTAGATCTCGTTATCTCATAAGCACTCAAGGTGTGGCCTTCTTGGTCACTCAGGCTATTTTGTCAGGTCATTAGTCCCGTGACCGACCTTCTCCTCGGAGAAAGACTCAGAGACCCAGCATGATGATGACTTTCAATGAGTGAAATACAGTAGAAACAGTAAGATCGAGAGCTTCCAGTTTCAACAACAGGCCTGGAACCGTGAGCAGCAACCAGTCAGTCAGGACAGTTGACCGTTTTCAGGGCGAGCATAAGAAACCGAATGACACCCCCCCCAGCAAATGAATGAGTGAATGAATGAATGAATGAATGACCTAATGATCCTCCCCCCCCCGCCAAAAAAAGAAGCAATAATCCGTTAGCCTAATTCCGGCCATTTTATTCATCCTCCTTCACCCTGAAGCCCCAGTCACCCACGTGCCACAGTGGTCTGTTTTCTGGTTTCCTCCACCACCCCACCCCCCACCAACCACCACCCCGCCAACATCCCCCCATGCCCAACCACCGCCCCAAGTGTGGGACTGGACGGGGGTGCAGGGGGCTGAGGGGGCGGCAATGGCGGCTTGAGGTGAGGGTGGGGAGTGTTCCGCCCAGATCGTATAGGAAGCTCAAACACAGCTGCAGTACGAGACAAGATGGTAGATTTCTGTGAGTCCTCCCTCCTCTTAAAATCCGTCCTAAGGAGGAGACAGACAGAAAGAGAAACATCACCCTCACTCCCAACGCCTCCTGCGCCCTCGATGCGCCCCAAAACAACAACAAGAAAAACAAAAACAAACACGACCACAAATAAGTCGCTATCCCTGGGGAAGAAGGATTCGATGGCATGGGGATATCATTCTAAAATTCATTCCCTCTTCATCACATTTCATGGAAACCGATTGCAATCTATGAGGCCCTGTGAAGGTAGGGGTTGGGGGGGTAGGGAGGAGGGAGGGAAGTGAAGGGGGGGGAGAGGGAGAGAGGGAGGGGGAGAGAGAGAGAGAGAGAGAGAGAGAGAGAGAGAAAGAGCAGAGGAGAGGAGGGATAAAAGGGGAGAGGACAGGAAAGGAGAGGAGGGAAAAGAGGGGAGGGGAGGGGAAATGAGAAGAGGCGAGGGGAGAGGAGAAGAGGGAGAGGAGAGGAGTGGAGGGGAGAAGAGAGGAGTGGAGGGGTGAGGGGGAAGGGGGGAGAACAGGGAAGAGGAGAGGAGGGGAGAGGAGAGGAAAGAGAGACAAGGGAGACAGACAGACACGCATGCGCGCGCGCGCACACACACACACAGAGAATAGCGAAATGGAGAGAGAGGCAGAGAGAGAGAGAGAGAGAGAGAGAGAGAGAGAGAGACAGACAGACAGACAGACAGACAGACAGACAGACAGACAGACACGGATCTAGGTCAGGGATACTACACATGGGTATTCTTCTGAGTGATTTTATGTGTTTTCTCAATCGCCACCTCTATGGAGATAAAAATCGCTCCCATAAGATGAAGGGAGTCCTTCTGCCACCGCCCACGGCCCCGCCCACCAGCACCGCTTGTGTTTGTCAGGGATTCCAAGCCAAAGCACGTGGAGGAGCGGGAGAGCTTCCTGGCAGCCCAAGGAGGAGGAAAGTCCGGCAGCATGAGAGAGGTGGTTGGCACGGGGAAGCTGGAGGCCGGCTGACGAGAAGATGGGTGAGGGGGCAGGGAGGAGGGTTTCCCAAGTTGGAGAGCCAAGACGAGGGAGGGGAGCTGTCGGTGGCTGCGTTCTGACCCCGACCCCAACCCTGACTGGAGCGGATCCCTGAAAGGAGGCGGTTCGGGCTCTCTGGCCGAGAACGCCCCTCTCTTCCTCTTTGTGCAGAAACACCTTCCGCAGACCGAGAAAGTCCATCCCGAGACCCTCGTCGGAAGAGTCCTTTCCAGACCCATCACGATCCTCCTGGGCCAAGGGGTCCAGGGGATGGGGCGGGGCCTCCATTCGATCCGTCTTCCGTCCGTCCGTCCATCCACAAGATCTTGAACATCCATGTAGGATTCTGGATGGTAGCAGTTTTCCAGGATCCTCCAAATCCTTGTAAGTCCTCTCCTGGCAGATTCGACCCCTAGGTCGTACCGCGCAGCACAGGGCACTAGATTCAGTCCCTCGGGACGAGGGTTCCTGAAAAAGACCAGGAAAAAGAA